>NW_028230438.1:6248429-6548429 GCF_043228905.1 Azolla caroliniana | reverse complement strand
TCCAATTCACGTTGGTTTCCTCGGGGTGTCAAGTGTGGTGAGCCGGCCAGGAAAGGCTGCCCATGAGGCATTTTCTTTCCTTGGCTTCATGTCCTTGCTACTCATCATTGGCACGGCCGTGTGCATCCTCGTGGTGCTGCCCATTTTTGACGCCACCGCTGTCCATCACTTGTTTCACACACGTCGCTATCGGCCATGGAATCATCAAAGCGAAGCTTTTAGAGGGAGTATTAGTAGTAGTCCGCATGGGGTATTTAGAGGGGGACATTCCAATGCAGTTGTGAGTGATGATGATGATGCCTCGTCACAAGGTCTCGCGAAACGTAGCCTCTTGGGGGCTGTTTCACAGTATCGGGCCGATGCGAGTACTTCTTCGTCCACAAGCGCCCGTGGTTTTGATGCCATATCTAAGGATCTAACTCTTGGACCAGGGGCCTGGCTTGTGGATGTTCCGGGGTCAGTTGTTTCCCCACCCTCTTCTCCAACTCTATTGGGCGCACCTCTCATTTTTCTATGACAATCATCTATGTTTTTGCCATGTATAATGCCTGCTAGGAGTGTCATCTTTGTGGATGTTGCATTGGAGTGTCATCTTTGTACCCTATTCTGGTATATGTTAGGGAAACCCTCAATTTTTTCTTTGATATATGGAAAAAGTATATACTTTTGTAATTTTATGGTAAAGGTAATTAATACCTGCAAAAAAGGTTTGGCCAATTCCCACTTGTGTCAAATTTATTTACTTGTCAAAGTGTGTCAAGTTATATGCTTTAGATCGTTTTCTACTGTAGTAGGTTGAAATTTTGTCTCTGTTGGTATAACATAAATGCGATTAATTTATGATGTTGATTCGCTAATAGAATCAAAGTTGGATCATTGCTACAAAACGGACAACTGTTTAGTTTGCTTCCAAATAGGCCCTTCTAACAAAAGGAGTAGTCTAACTGAATATATTGCAGAATCTGGAAGATGATTTCAAATGGTGATAAGTTTTCTAATACAGCTAAATGGGAGTCTATATATCTTTAGTAGATCTATTTTGATGGGAGTGAAAAATATAATACAGCTATTGTGGATCACGATTTGATAAGAGTGTTTTCACTTGCAATGTAAAGGAAGCTCGAGTAGGAGGTCCAAAATGCATACATAAATCAGAACACAAACAAATGCGTTGATAGTGCTATCGGACAATATGGAGGCCAATGTAGCAAACCGCACATCTTGGCTCAACTTCATGTAACCACACATGTGCCCCACCCCTCCTAGGATTCTACTGCCTACTCTTACCAATTGACAACATTCATTTGGAACCCCCAATGTTAAGGCAATATGTTGAGGAAATGTTATATGATGACAAACACAAATCTCATGCCCATGCAAGTATCGCATGGAAATGAGCAATCCACAATTTGGTTTCATGAATAAGACCATAATTGTATACATACATATATGTGTTCATTTGGTTGTTGCTAAACCATAATTAGTTACAAGTCCATGTGAATTTGGTATAATGATTAACTTTATACATCACATCAACACATCGAGTTGATGAAGTCAAGCACACCATAACCAATAACATTTTGGTAGATGATGTTGTTGCTCAATTATTCCCTACTAGTCGAGAAGCTTTGATAATTGAAAGCACGCAGTACCCATGAGTATGGCATCTTCATGATTTTGGATGGACACAAGGAAATATCTTTAATGGTAGTCATTGAGCATTGTGAGCATTTCTCATGTGGGGATCACAATGGAAGTTGTATATCATTTCAATGGCTTATGGCAAGAAGCAAGTAGTGATTGAAAATAGAAAGCCTATAAATACATCAAATATCTAATGCTAATTCAAAACAAAGATGAGATATGAATGACAAGGCATGAGGATAGAGAAAGGAGAAGCAACAAGAGAGCAATAGACAACTAATGAGTCAAAATAGAAAGGCTATGATTACGACCAATTATTGGTGTTGATCTCCTCGAGAAAACTAGGGTGAATGCCCCCTTTTATACATCTAAATATGCAATGAATGATTGTGGATGGCCATTCACTATTATGAGCTTGTATGAATTTTCTTTCTAGCCCTTCACTATTTATATGTACCCACATAGAATAACAACTCTTCACTCATTGTTGGTTGTGACGTTGTCGTGGCGTGGCTTGCCTAGAAGCGTAGTGTTGCTTAGACAAGAGATATCGTGAAAGTAAGGAAGGAATCGCTGGGATTATGAACGGAAGAGACGAAAGAGTAGAGATATAGTAAATAGAGATCAATAAGATATGACAAATTAGGATTTTTAAGGAATATAAGATAAGATATAAAATAATATATGAGAAAGTGTATGAAATTTATAATCATTTTCATAAAAGAGTTACAAAATGATTGTGCACGTCGTTGAACCTCCGAACTTTGTCTTGCAAGGTAATCGCTCTTCTCTTTCTTCATCGTCGACCACTACAATCTTCACTTCAATATTTTGATGAAGATAAGGCTCGAACCGCCTCCCTCTTGTTGAGAGTTGACCACCACGACCACCAAGCTAGAGCTCCACGTTTATGTTAAACTTCTTCCCTTCTTTCCCTATTTTTATGGTATCTCTTATGTAATACATAATTTGATTGATATCTCATACCTCTCCCCTTTTGATCTTCTCTTTCACCCTTTAAATAGGTGCCCCCATGCATATGATGCATTGGAAGGTACAAGACATGCATGTGATGCATGATAAACATCTCGCTCATTTGAGCTTTTATGTATGAAACAATATATGCAATAACAATAAACATGAAAATATAATCTTAAAGAGAAAGCAATTAGCCTTATGGTAGTTGTGTTGACTTTGGTGTATGAGGTTGTGGGTTTGAGTCTCAAAATACTATTAAATACAACATACAACTTTATTTTTATATCATCAAGTAAATCCTTTATGTAATATAAAGTATGCTTTACTTTATGTATATTACTTTGAGAGTCATAGGGTGGGGTTATTGGTTCAGTTCCTCTCTTGTTCGTGTAATATAATATATTTATATATATATATATATATAATTTTTCTTTACATATATATCTAATATTATCATATGTGTTGTTAATATTATCTTTATATATAAAACATTATCAAATGTTATTTTAGTTACGTATTTATCTTATTGTAGACTTTTAATATGAAGCTTTCGTACTTCACGACAACGTAAGGTACTTAGTTGAGCTTGAGATCCTAAACAACATGTTTGTACCCATCTTCTCCCTCACAATAATGATAGCTATCCATCATTGAGGCACAAAGTTTCGATATCATGCTAACTTGTGGAAATATATACGAAGCCAAAATAGCTAATTGAGTACAAAATCAATAAGAGAACATGTGTATAGATGCCAACTTACCATTATATACTTGTATGAAATCCACAATGTCACACCGACCCTTTCTAGCCCTTACAATATCTATATGTACCCACATAATTGTACAATTCTTCACTCCTTGGAGGTTGTGACATAAGGTGTGTGGTTAAGCTTGACATCTTAACACACATGTTTGTACCCATCTCCTCCCTCACAACTTTGTTGGTCATACAACTTAACATGTGTGATTGAGCTTGACATCTTAACATACACGTTTGTTCCCACATAGGTGTATAACCATTCACTCATTAGTAATTGTGACATAAGGTGTGTGTTTGAGCCTAAAATCTTAGCACACATGTTTGTACCCATCTCCTTCCTCACAAGTTTGTTAGATATCCATTGTTGAGACTCAAATCTCACAAGATGTTAGCTTATGTAAACATGGAAGAAGCCAAATAGATAATAGAGTACAAAATGAATAAGAGAGCATGTGTGTGTATTCAATGCATATATACAAAGTTTCTTCTTGTTCCTCTCATAATAGTAGTTGTGACATGGAAAAGTAGGCCCTTTAAGGTATTGTAAGACTAGGTTACATGAAGCCAATTTCTTTGAGGACAAGGTGCTTTTATAGCTCAACTGTGAAAACTATTAGATTAATCTATGTTGTTGTGATGATACTCCATAGACACCAACCAACATCAACCCATGCCACATGCTCTAATTGTACCATATAACCAATGCCTACGGTAGTCCCACAATACCGTATGTGATAGACACAGTAAAACCCAAGTTCCTTAGGCAGAAACACACTAAAAGGGTGACAATCATTTCCTAGTTAATGGAGCCCTCGAGCAAAAGAGTGGGACAATATATCATGCATTCATATGTTGTTAGTTTCCCCAAAAATTGACACGTGTCATGCTCCTTGTTGAATAGTGTCATTTTGCACCATGTGCCACTTTGTGATGCTTTGTTAGTAGTGTTGTTAGCAATTTAGAGGTCATTTGAGATCCCAACTCTATGAGCCTCATTTAGGGCATTTTATCAGACGCATAACATTTAGGAATTAAGGGTAAAATTCCAATGGTTTTAAAAGTATATTAGGAATCAACTCATGCAAGGGGAATGTAGACCTAAGCTAACCTAAGGTACAATTATAATGAGAAGTACCTAAACTAATTGGAAATGGAGACCAACATCTCCTCGAAATGTTGTGAGACACCAAAAGTGCAACAAGGATATTGTAACAATAGCTTGTGTTGATTGCATCCATGGTATGATCTTATGCAAAATTTAGTGGTATTGGATGTTGAAGGTGTTTAGGATATGCCTTGATTCCCTTGGTCATGGGTGGTTGGGTGGAAGCATGCTCCGCACCTTGCAACCATTCACGGCTCCCCTGTTGGTATTCATGCTAACAAGCTATATTGGCAATCATGCATTAGATTTTACAATGCGATGACATCTCGTAATATTGTGTTATGGCTTAGACTATCTATGAATACCTTCATGCTAACAAGCTATATTGGCAATCATGCATTAGATTTTACAATGCGATGACATCTCGTAATATTGTGTTATGGCTTAGACTATCTATGAATACCTTCATGCTAACAAACTATTTGGCAATCATGCATTAGATTTTACAATGCGATGACTATCTCGTAATATTATGTTATGGCTTAGACTTACGACAAATGTTGCATGATGTGGAACTTTCTAATGAAATTGAGCTACAAGCTCTAAGGCACAACAAGATTTTTGATGGGCTCTCATCCAATCATTGGAGTTATATTTGAGGAAATTCTAGGTCATCAATAAGGTGAAGTAGAGCTAGGGCAAAACAACGTAATCTAACATGGAGCTGGATGCATATGACATCATGGTTGTGGACAAGAACAAGATAATCTAGCTTCAAAATTTGAAAGACTAAAGGATCGATAGGCCATGCTTTCACAATTTGTATTCGTATCAAAAATCAAAATCAAATGAGCTTTTACTATTTTGTTCCACATGAGACTTTTGTTCTTGTTGAGCTCATATTAGGACATGTGTTATGTTTTAACAAATGTGGAAGTGATACATTGGAGGGACATCAAAGGAAGACACATATGAGGAGGAGAATGCGATAACACAACTTCATTGATTTGGTCAATGTTAACATATGGACAAGGTGTTAATGATCTAACTTGTTGCAAGGCTAGGTGGTTCTTATGATAATTCGTGAGAGCCGTATATGTGTTGGACTAAAAGTCCTACTTTAACCATTGTACCCTTAGTGTGAACACTCCTTGTAGTTAGGGCTTTGTTCCCTCATGTATACTAGGAGGAATTCCTCCTTGTACAAGATCGGCGAATGATAATACAATTTTCTGTTTGCTAACAATTGTGTAACTCTATGTGTGTGTGTGTGTGACACACATTCTTTCTATGTGTATATCTTGAAACGGAAAAGAGATAACAATACCTCACACTTACTCTACCCTTGCTTGCTTCACATTAACAAACATCCACACTTGCTTCTGCACGATCGACCACAGTAGACCAACAGACCACGCACAATAGTGGATTTAGACACTACGAGTGTCAATAATATGATCCCGGACCTATAACCTAGTCCCATTTTGTGATGAATCAAGATGATTATGATCTACAAATTTCTTGAGTAGCTTGAGCATCATGTAAATGGCGAGAAAGAGCATCATCCAATGGGGTTGACATAATGTGTTGGCAAAGGAGGGAGTATATTAGGTAGAAGAATGAACCCTTCGTGTTTCTAATAAAAACCAAAATGTCTTAACTACCTCCACATAAAAAATATTTATTCTTAAACTACCATTTCTTCTATGTGCTAATATTCTCCCTTGTGTATATCCCAAACAAATACCCATAAGATCATAAACACACGTAAACATATACACAAAATCATAGCTCTACAAATGCTTAAATAATATATACCCGCAAATTGCACCTACTTGTACACACAATCCACAAGCATACAAAATCATAGGTGCACCGTGCATTTATATCTATCACACACATCAAATATCAATACAATCCCATGGGCACCTTTGCATTTAATGTACACATGCAAATAAATATTATAACACAAACACTCGTGGATTCACACAATAACAACTATCATACACGAACACACATTTTCACACCTTCTTGGGCGCATGCCCACACTCACATCCTATGTGCACCCATACCTTCCACCTAGCAAAATAATTAGATGTGAGCTTTCAAGTCATCTTAAACATTCAACATCAACAAACTCCAGATACATTATCATCAACTCAATCTTCTCTAAGTTTAAGACATAGTGGTCTTGCTTGCATTCAAACGCACATATGAATTTTGACATTTGTAGTCATCCGACTCGTCCCCAACACCAAAACTCTCCACAACATCCTCCAACTTCCTATCAATGATGCAACCATTGACAATCCTAATTCCTACCCGTGGCACAATAGGGCAATATTTCCAACTCATACTCAACTATTCCCAAACTGTACCACATGTAAAACATAGCTTCTACCAAAACATTTGAAAATAAGCTTCTATTGGACCACTTGAAGGGACACGATTCCACTTTCTAAAAGTGAATGTAAGTAGTAATTACATCTTGCAATTACCATAACTAATCTCCTAAATGTCATTATATGTTAATCTCAAAAACAACTAAGAATGGTATTCGAGAAGAGGTATATGGTTATCAACATAGTTGCTTGTACAATCTAGAGTGATTACTTGACTTTCAATTCATATAAAACATATTATAATTTATATTATCTAAAGAGTCAAGTGAATCCAAAACCTTAATGACAAAAAGTGTCTAGGCTCTAGCTTCCTAGTGGAGTTGGGTACAACAACTTCAGGTTCTAACATTGAAGTCAAAACTCTTCACAAACCTCCTTTAGGTTCCTCCTAACAACACAACCTTTGAAAATGTTGTGTATTGCACACTGAAACAATAATTTGGCCCATAATTAGCTAACACCAAAGTGTACCACGCGTACAAAATAACATCTATCAAACCACTTAAAAATCAACTTCTAGAAAAACACTTGAAAGAGACATGCTTAGCTTTTTAAGAATTAGTAATTACATTTTGTAATTACCAAAACTCATCCCTTAATTGTCGATAATTGTTGCTTTTCATAACAACTAAGGATGGCATCTTGAAAAAAGGTACATACTACATAGCTATCAATACAATTATGCATGCAATCCAATGTGATTAGCAAAGTCTCAAGTCAGATAAAACATATTGTGATATATATTCCTCGAGGAGTTAAGAAAATCCATAAGCTCAATGACAAAAAAGTGTCGGCTTTTTTAGTGGGAGGGCTTCTTTCTCGGGGCGTGAGAGACGGGCATACCCTCTTCGGGTTTCTAACCTCGAAGTTTGGTAAGATCAATCGACACATACTAGATGGACAGAAGACCCATCTTCTCATACCCACTTCGGGGTTCTAAACTTGAAGTTTGCTAAGATCAATTGACAGCGAGTAGATGGGCAAAAGCCCCCAAACTTAGCTCTCTCACACCCACTTTGGGGGTTTCTAACCTAGAAGTTCGCTAAGATCAATCAACAACGAGTAGATGGACAATATAAGAAGCCCCGAGACCCAACTCGGAAAATAGAAGCAAAAACATAATGTGTATGTATGTATGTATGTATGTATGTATGTATGTATGTATGTATGTGGCATATTGTCAATGATGAATCAAAAAGCATAGTTCTTGATATTTCCAATACATACAAGCCCACATTTGTAATTTTGCCCTACAATAAGATTTCAAAAAAAAAAAACAGAGAGCTCTCGCTTAGCACGGAGAAGACGCTCCCGCCCACATCTGCGTCTAAAGCTAAATCGCATTTTCCTTCACTACCCACATCATCTCTCCTCTACTCCTCACTTGGGTCCCTCTCATCTCTGTGTTTTCTGGCCAAACCCTAACCCAAACCCTAATCATATCCATTTCGAAGGTTTTCCATCCATGAATCAGTACCATATCTATGAAGCTATAGGGCGCGGCAAGCATTCGGTAAACAAAATAGAAACACATAATCATATTCCATAGTTTTAGTTCTCAGTTATACTGTTCACACCCTAAGTCTCATTCTCTGGTGGAAAATTTATTATTTATCTATTTTGCCGTAATGCAGACTGTTTATAAAGGCAGGAAGAAGAAGACTATCGAGTACTATGCGATCAAGAGCGTGGATAAGGGTCAGAAAAGCAGGGTTTTGCAAGAAGTAAGTTCAAATATGTTCGGACCTAAGAATTTAAGTATGGGGAATGCTGTTTAAGATTGTTCGTTTAATTCTCAAATTGATTTTTTGTGTTGGAACTTGGATGAATTAGACAAAGCATGAACTAAATACATGGTTTGTGTTTTTTGTTCATTATGGTGTCACAAAAATGAATTCAAATCTGTTCTGATTTCAGACCATAATAATGTGATATGCTTTTTAGGGGTATTGCATCAATTCTGAAATTGGATTCTTGGTATTGGATGAATTTTAGAAGCGCGAATTTTCAAAAATTTTGAGGTTTCATGAGGAATTTGAAGCATAAGATTGATTCCCTCATCTAGATTCTATATTTTTTCGTGGTTATTGGTTCAATCCCCAAGTAGGATTCTTGTGCTGGATATAACAAACCTATATGATCTACACTTGTTGCTTGATGCAACTACACAATGCTGGTTGCAAATTGTTTTAATGTATTCAGATTTCAATGGTTTTTGAGGCACTGGGAACATGGCTCTATATTATATGAATTTTAAGTATAGATTTGTTCCATGACATCTGAGTTTGAAGTTCTTGATGCAACGCCAAAGTAGGTTCTCGTGTTGGATGAATTAAGAAAGCATGACACATTCATGGATTTATGCATTTTACGGTATGGTCGTCTCCAAAATTCAAGTGTACTCTGATTTGGCCAACATTACTTGAAGTTTAATCCTAGGCCTGATCTGTAACGTGATGTTATCGGTTCAAGACCGAATTGGGTTTTTCTATCTTGTGTTGCATTACTAAACCATAATTTGTTCACATGGCTGGATGCGTTTTACAATGTTAAGCTTATTGAGGTTTTGATGAATACATTGGGCTGGATTTAGACTCATATTTTATGATTTGAAGTATAGATTGGAATCCTGCTTAATTCTTGGCATCTAGATTCTGAGTTGCATTTGATGTGAAAAACTCAGCCTTAGCATCCAAATACAAATGTAAATTGTTTTATCATTTGGATTCTTCAAAGTGCTGAAGAAATTCAGCAGAGAAGTGTTGATGAGTATTAATTGTTATCTCAGCGTGTTGACTGAAAGTCTTTAACTGCACATACTTACACTATGGTGCTTCCTTACAGGTTCGAACACTCCATTCATTGGATCACACAAATGTGCTCAAGTTTTATGCATGGTCAGTAAAACTTTCATTTTCTAGATAACAGTCCATCTTTGGAATCATGTCACATTTTAATGGTCAAATATAGAAGCTTCTAGAAAAACTGAAAATTTGTCTTGTTGGGCTATTTAGTAACTTTCCTATCTATTAGACAATGCTATTTTCTTTTTCTCTGAGGGTATTTCTTTATTAGGTATGAGACATCTGCTCACTTGTGGCTTGTTTTGGAATATTGTGTTGGAGGAGATCTTCTAACGTTGTTGCAACAGGTTTGTCTCCACTGTCTTTATTGTTTTATTCTATCGATTGAAATTTCATTTTGCCTCTGTGGTCGTTATTGTTTTATTTTTTGGATCAAAATTTCTTGTGTGATATCTAGTGCGGGAAAGTCCACTGTTGCCTATATTAACAGCGTGCAAGACATTGTGGCTTTTTAATACATTAGTTTATTGGGTCATGCAATCATAATTTCTCAAAAAAACAGGAGAATAGGGAGGAAAATTTTTGAGCCAATATGTACAGTAACAATGTTATTTAGTACCCCTACTTGATGTGCATACAATATCTTAGAAATGTGTGTGTGCATGTATCCCAAAATATAGTAAACAGTTTCCTATTGATATGTGCCTTCTAATTAACCATGGCCTCTGTGGCAATTAATGATTTTGAGTTTCGGGTGCTTTAGTGGTAGAACATGTACCTAAGAGTTTACCCAGAAGAATTGATATTTTGCCCAAACACAATCAGAATATATTATTACAAATGCAAACAAAGAATTGTATACACGAGAATATATACTTTGAAAGCAACAATTCATTGACGCTCAAGCCTCTTCCCCCCTTTCCCCACAAAGGCACTCTTTCCTCTTTGTACACCTCTCCTCACTACATGCACACTATCTCCCTCTTTATACACAAATATACTCTCTCCACTCTCTCTACACCTAACACAATTACTAATTGATATACCAGATAAAAGAAAAGAAAGGCGAATAGATTGGATAGAAGAACCCAAATCCTCCTGACCACCCCCGAGCTATGATCAAGACATAGCCAACCTACCACCAACGTCCTAACTCTGTGATATCATTCATGAGTTGTTCCTCAAATACTTTCACTTTATATTCAACTCCAAACTGTTGCAAAAGAGTGTGTGAATAGTTCGGTATTGTAATGCCCAAGGAGAGAGATACCGCAATATCTGTCAGAATGCAGGCCAATCATTTTGTGACATGTATCTTACAAGGTCCTAGCTTAAATGACGAGTTCTGGGTTGTTACTCTGTACCTGATCAATACTGAGTTATTTATGGGTAAAAATTTGTAAGAGTTCCATTGGGTTAATATCTGTGTTGGACTTCCCTACGTAACTTACTTCTGCTTGGTATTTGGGCTAAACACAGACATTCATCAGGTGTATCAATGCATCGTCTATAGTCATAATTGAATTCAATGTGCTCTTGGCCTTAAGACTAGGAGATAATTATTGTTTAGGTTGGCAGGCTGATCCTCATCTTCAATTTGAAAAGGTAATTAGGATTAAGTTTTATTGTTGCGTCTCTCAAGACGGGATAATTCTATGAAATCTATGTACTTGAGGGTCATTGCTTGACACCTAAAAAGGTCCTTGCACTTTGATTTTACCTATTTAGATCTCTGCTCATAAGCTATCTTCATTGGCCTTCTCCTTCTAGCTACCTATTTGGAAACTTTATGAAGTTGTCCACCCCATTATCTTACAATCCTTTGCATACATCTTTCTCGTTCGCTAGGCTTAAATGGGAGTTTTCACCCTTCTCTCGTTGTGATGTTGCAATTCAACACTTCCTGCCTGTATTTTTTTAACCCAGCATTTAGGTTGCATTTCTTGAAGCTTCCACCTTAACATCATATCTTCAAACATTCTTCATCGTAACTAGGCAGTGACCCTGCTGTTCCTCAAAACACCATTTTGGAATCTGGATTTATGTTATTGTGAAGTCATGGTCTTCAAGGACAGGGAATGAGGAATCAAATTGTCATTCTAAAGATTCCATATGAAACAGTCATTAGATTGCTCATAAATGTATGCATTTCAAGCTGTACATTATACATAAACCTCAGATGCACAAAGTAAACCACTTGAAAAATTGCATATGAAAAATAAAATTGAGAGCCTACATGGTCGAACCTGGTTTTGCAAGTACCTGATCATATGAACATGTTACTAAAATTGTGCACCAAACTGAAACCTGAAAGAGAAAGGCTCTTTGTTCATCACATAACTTCTCCAAGACCCTGCTATTGAGAGATGTCACACCACCACCTTCACAGCACCAATGTCTAATAGGAAAGCCCTGTGAATTAATGCACTGTAAACTACAATGTTGCTTAAAACAATTCCTCCATGCACTAATGAGCACATGGTTACACATGTGCACAGTATTATGTTGCATTATTGTGTCTGAATTATTACCATAATCTACAGACTCTTCCTGAATCAGTTCCTCCTGCACTGATGAGCACACACATGTCCAATGTATTATGTGGGATTGCGCTTTATTGCGTTAACATTAGTGGTACTGACCTTCACTTAGATATTAGGTTCACTATTCTTGTCTTTGGAAAGGTATATTGGTAGCGCTTTTCAGTGAATGGATAAGTTTCATTCCAGCACGGTGATGTGTCCTTGTTGGATTGGAAATTATAAATTTGTAATTCTCACTAGTATGAGTTTTTTTAAACCGAAAATGTCATTGGCAAAATCATAAATTTAGATGTACTTTTTCCCACCATATAGTAAACATTTGAAGAGCTCTCTGTATAACATGACAATTTTTAAAACTTGGGCAGATGTCTGCATATAAATATTATTAGAAATTTATCTTACCTTGTTTTCCTTCACATAAATTTCTCCTTCACCCAGTTCCATTTTGCATTTCTTCTTGACACAGTTGCTCCACTTTGTATGTATGCAGGATTCAAAGTTGCCTGAGGAATCGATTCATGATTTTGCACGAGATTTAGTTCATGCACTGCAGTAATATTACATACGATGCTATAACTTTTTCCAAGAAAATCTTTCCTGTAGTTTTAAGATGGTATTCTTGCTATTACCCCAGATTTTTGCACTCTAAAGGAGTCATATATTGTGATCTCAAACCGTCTAACATATTACTGGATGAGAATGGACGTCTAAAGGTAAGAACTCAAACACATTTCAAAAAATAAGTAATGAGTGAAAGGGCTAGGAAAATTTATTCTAAATGTTTGTTGGGTGCAGTTGTGTGATTTCGGTTTGGCAAGGCGCCTAAGTGACATTTCCAAAAGTTCAGTTCAACAGGTAGCTCTATGTATAATGAACTTACATCTGTTACTGCAGACTAACTTTTAGATAGGCCTAAATAATATCTTTGTATATGTATGACATATAATTTACATGCATGTACATATTTTGTCTCCTTTCTCACTCACTCATGCACACACATACGTGGGCTGAATTCATGCCTTGAACTGACATGGGTGCTAGTTCGGCCTGGTAAATACGTGCTTGGCATGAGGAGAGTGTTTCTTTTTTCTCCATTTTTAAAGCATGCAGTGTGGCGTTTTCATAAAAGGAAAAATTAGTTATGAGCTGGAGCTTGGGTCTCAAATTTCGAACTTTTTGTCTTCTATGCCTTAGTTACCTCAAGCAAAAAGGGGCACACCTTGTTACATGGCTCCAGAACTCTTCCAAGATGGAGGTGTACATTCTTTTGCATCAGATCTTTGGGCTCTTGGATGTGTTTTGTATGAGTGCTATGCTGGAAGGCCTCCTTTTGCATCCAACAGTTTCACACAACTTGTAAATTCAATTTTATCTGATCCAACCCCTTACCTACAGGGAAACCCTACAAAAGATTTTGAAGATCTTGTTATGTCTTTGCTAATAAAGGATCCTGCTAAGCGTCTTCAATGGCCTGATGTTTGCAAGCATCCATTTTGGAGGGTTGAAATGAAGATTTTGACACTTCCTGCACAACCAGCTTTTGTTCGGCTTTTGCAGCAGGCTAATGTTGCTGGCGACAATACTAATGCTGCACCATACAAAACCCCAAGTGCCAACTCAAAGGGTGCAAATCAAGATCAGAAGACTCCCATTGAGAAGCCTACCAGAAAGTTGGATTCACATTCAGGACATAAGAAACCACCCATAGCTTCTACCAGAGATACAGAATCATGTGAAAACTTGCCATCATCAAAGCAACCTAACTCTGGCAGGCCTACTAACATGAGAAGCCCAACACCATTGAAGGAGGATTTAGTGCACAAGAACCGTGGGGTGAATCTCTTGAGGCTATCTAAGATAGTAAAAACAAATCTACAGAGAGAAACTGAAGGTGGTAATTATCGTCAGCAAGGCCAGAATGTCCATGTGAATGATGAAGATGTGACAATTGAAAACAATGACTTAGAGCTGGATTTCGCTGAGCAAACAGATGGCGATTCTAATGATGATGATGAGGTGTCAGACATTTCTACATGTCAAGAGTCTCCTGCAGCTGGTAATGAAAATAGTGTTAAAGAGCAGCCTTGTGATGTACAAACACCGCAGGTTAATATGACTGATAGAAATGGTGGAAATGATGCTGATTATGGAAAGGGTGATACTGAAAAAGTTCAAGTAGCCCTTGCTAGACTGGATGTTGCTGCTACTCCTCCCGGTGTTGGTTTACCAAGGAGGGTTCAACGAACACAAACACATTCTGATCAGAAAAAGCTCACTATGATTTCTCCTGCCCATGCTAATGGGGAGCCACTCAAAACCTCCCTTATAATCTCTCAAGCACTTTGGCATCCCTCTGATCTAGCTGTGCGACCCATTATGATTTACAAAAAGGTTGACAAGCTTGCAGAGCCTGGCTATGATTTGCGTTCTCTACCTTGTGATCATATCACACCATCGGACTTTGTAAAGCTCCCGGCTGAAGAAATGGAAAGTTTTGTTAACAAAATTGTGGTGAGTGTCAGTGGTAGTAGTGCACTCAACGAGAAATTGAATACTCTTAAATACCTAGAGACTGTGTGTGCAAATGCAGAGAGTGCAAATATCCTCATAAATGGTCCAGCAATGCAAATGCTTGTAAAGATGCTACGTACGTCAAAGCCTCCTGCTTTGCGTATTCAGGTGATATACACAATGGGCTTGTTGATCCGCCATGCAACACTGATAGAAGAGGAGCTTGCAGGCACTGGAATTATCACTGTCTTAAGTCAAGGTTTACGTGATAAGCAGGACAAAGTAAGACGATGTTCTATGGCAACACTAGGAGAGTTGCTGTTCTATATAGCAACACAAAATGATAGCTCACCAAGGTCTGTGACCGGAAGTGATACAGGTTCAAAAGACGGAAAATCTGCTTCTTCTTGGCAGGTAACAAGGTCATATTTATTTCTGTAATATTGTTTCGGGTCAGATTGGCCACTTTGGCCACTACTATAGCGATGTTACTATAGCCTTTCTTGCTTTTCTTTTTTCTGCTGTAAGACCCATGTTGTTATTACTTACAAACAATACTTTTGACAGGTTCCCAACACATTGATTGCATTAGTTGCTTCTATCCTCAGGAAGGGTGAGGACGATCCCACACAGCATTATGCTCTTAAAACAATTGAGAACATATCAAGCCAAGGTGGAGAATGGGCAGCTCGGTTTACAAATCATGGTGTACTTGAAAACCTCTGTTATATTTTTAAAGCTTCTGGAAAGCAAGAAAGCCTCCGTTTATCTGCAGGATCGTGTCTAGTACGTCTCCTTAGATTTGGAGCTTCTAATGTACCCTTTGTCCTTGAGAAACTGAGCCTAAAAGAGCTTTCTATGGGACTAACAAAGCCTAATCTCAAGGAGCAACAAGTGAACATCAATTTGTTGAACATCTTTTTGATGGGAAGCTCTTCAATGAGTATTTCTAAACAGCTTTCCTCTCTGCTGGAGGAGAAATCACTGGTTTCTAATCTTTTAACAATGCTAGAGCAAAGTACTGAAGTGTTACGAGGAAAATCGTTAGTATGTGCAGCGTTATTGTGCAAGGTTAACCGCAGATGGTTGACTTCACTTTGTAGTGGCAAGCTCTTAGCAGTTAGTGAACGGTTTGTGAAGGAGAAGGAATGTTATGTTAAGCAATGTATAGATGCCCTCATACAGACAATTGTTGACATAGTCCCAAATATCTTGGATAGCATAGGGTCTGATGTGCAGCAACCTGCAGGAAGTGGCAAGCGGCTTACACCTCAATCAGGAAGGAATCAAGTTAGAAATAGTCTATCCCTCTTTCCAATCATTCTGCATTTGTTTGAAAGCCCAGTCTTTAGAGAGAAAATCGTGAATGGGCGAATTCTTAAACTGCTTGCAGGCTTTTTGAGCATTTTGCAAACGGCTTCGTTCCCTGTAAGAATTCTCTATGAACGCAACATTAATCACGAGCTGAATCTTACCCATTGTTTTTCCTGATGATGCATATATATTTTTTACAGGGTCTAGATGAGTTTCAATCCACTCTCCTTAGGATCTTCGAAGTCTTTGGGCAACAATCTTCAATTCCTCTTGCACATCCAGATGTTTTCTTTCATGAAGTTCTCCCTAGCCTTGCCATCTTGTACAGAAAGAAGAGCTCAGGCGACACCCGGTTTTTGTGCTTAAAGACCTTCTTTGATGTACTTGTAGTTTATTTGGATGACATTGCAAATTCTCCAGGAGGAGATATAAGAAACAACAGCAGTGGGTCAGCCAGTCATGATGATTTGAGAGTGATTGCTAGGGAACAGTTTTTGCCCTACTACTCAAGTCTCTTGGATGATGATGATCCAATTCCTATGTATGCTCAAAAAACTCTAATGATGTTGGTAGATATCAAATGCATTGGAATCGAGGATATACTCAGCCTAAAGCTGTTATCCCAATTCTTTGATTTTCTTCGTGATGATTTCTCAACTGTCAATCTGTACAGCGTGAGGTTGTGCCTTTTCTTGGCATCAGCATCAGAAGTCAAAACGAGCTCACTTTCAGGGCTTGGGATTAGTGGAAGAGTAGGTGCATTGATAGAATTTGTACATAAAAGGGATATGGAAGATTTCTTGGAACCATCACTGTCATTGTGCAAATCACTTCTTGTGCGCTGCTCTGTGGAGGAAATAAAAGATATTGGAGAATTTGTGAGCTACATGGATGTGTTCTTAGAGCTTTGTTGTAGGCATGAGCTCCAGGTAGCAGAAGTTGCTGCAGAATGCTTGTATTTGCTTGTAAAGGTACTACCAAGATCTGCAACTCCAGTGTTAGCATCAAAGTTACCACTATTGAGGAATGCATTAGATTGTTGTACTAATTCTCAGGGCTCGAGGACAGCTTCAACGATGCAGAGGCTATTACTGTTAACACTTACTGCAGTTTGTAGAGAACAGAGGACGGGGCATTATTCGAACCGACAGCCATCTCCACATCTTTCAGGTGCAGATGGTTCAGCACTAATGTCTATTGTTGCCAGATTAAAGAATTCCAATGTCCAAGCAGTGGCTGATGCTGCATCAGACTCATGTCTTGAGTTGCAAGTTCTCCTTGGTCAGACTTGACAGTTGGCAATTGGTTGTTGAGATACCTGGCAGTTAACAGTTGAAACTTGCATCAGAGCAAATAGTTTGCAGTTGACAGTTTGAACTTGGCTGATGCAGCACAGATTCATGGTGTTGCAAGTTCTTGGTCAGATGTTGCAATTGGTACTTGACAAATGGCAACAGACAGTTAGTTGAGATTTGGGCCGAGGCTGCAGTCAGATCCATGTCTTGAGTTAGTTACAAGTTCTTGTTGATAGTTGGCACCTGGCATTTAATAGTTGGTAGTTGACAGTTGATGCTGAAGGTGGGCAGAAAGAGACAGAGAGAGAGCCTCTGTTCTGGGTGCACACACACACACCATTGTGTGAATTTTTTTGCATTCCTAGATTCCTTACATTCTTTGTGATGGAATCTCATATGCATGGTTTAGATGCTTGTAACATAAGTTTGTCGTTACGTTTGTTCCCTAAAAATGAAAGACCCTTGAAATTGTAACAAGCTCTGTTGTAATCTTAAGGCCCTGATGTCAACAAGAAAATACGTACGAGGTCCCTTGGGTCTTCCATATGGAAAATTTCTTCCTTGTGTGCTTGATTACTCAATATGAAGTCTGTCTTGTGTCATTCCATTAAGCATGGTTTTTCTAATCATCATGATGTGTTCAGTGTTTGAGAAGGACTTCCTTGCACTAGAAGCTGTGGCCATTTCAATGCTTCAATCGGTGGATTGGTTGCACGCTAGTATGAATGTGCATGATGGTCTTCCTTGATATGATTGTGTTACCATAAAGCTTCCTTGATTCCTTTTTACCCAATAACAGAATTTAGTTATTAGTTGACATTTTAAAGTAATCTGCATTTGGGATCCGGTTCACTGATTGCATCTTCTAAAATGATTTTGTTTTCAACTACTCAAAGAACATAGATAGCATCCATTATTGTTTTAGCAATGAATTTTTATGCATGTTACGAAACAACTTCTTGGGATGTCACCCATCTTGGTACTCTCTTTACACTTCTGCACTTAACAAGGTTCCTATATTCATTTAATCATGTTTATACCTGGATACTTTAAGGTGCTGAAGACCTATGATTTAGACAACTTAATTAAAGCTTATGACCTACCATCAACCTCTATGGTGTCAACTTCACCTCTTACTTTCATAGAGGATGCACATTTATGGTTTCGTAGTTCTGCCCGCCCTTGGCCTATAGCATAGGTAATACCAAATTCTGTTTTGCTACACAGTGTGTGCTTGGGTTTGGCTCAATCCTCCTAGGCAATATGCCTCAACTTGGCCTATATCGTAGACAATAACAAACTCTACCCTTCATTTGTCCTACATGTATAGGCACTACTATTGACTTGGTCCATATACTCATTGTGTGCCTCATGCTTGACACATAGATTGAAGATCATTGAACAACCTTATGCATAGTGTGACCAGGGTTGGCCTATGTACTAGGTAGGCATTACCAAGCTCTACTTTTAATTTGTCCTAGAGACATACATTATTACCAACTTAATCCTTCTACCCATAGCATGACTTATGCGTTGCTCATTCAATAACCAGAGATGTGATCTAAATTAGGCCCATCAATTGGCAATTAGTCAATCAACTACTCTCTCGTGCATGTTTTTGGGGGATAAATTTCTTAACAGATGACCACCATAGAGTATGGGTTGTGAGGATATGTAATCTTGCTCATTGATTGCATGTTTATCATGGCTTGTTTTCAATCCCAAACTTGTAGTTCAACATAAATCATATTCGCTTTGTTTTAGAGATGAGCTTTTATATATGTTCAAAGACAAGCTTTTTGGAATGTCAATCTAAAATGTTCTCTTTGCACTTGCCTAGTTAACAAAGTTTCGAAAATCTTTTAGCCATATTTACACCCTAAAATTTTAAGATGCTCAAAGTTTGTGGTCTAGATAGTTTTGGGCAAACCTTGAGCTTATTATTTCAAAACTTCATGAACTTACGAAATATAGGTAGACTGTAGAATGGAGCAATAGTTCATCATGTCAATATGGAATCAAATTTATTTGAAGAGATAAAAAAATATTTTGTGCAATTGTACTACCAATTGTATCTTGAACGTTGATGGTAATATTAATAACCATTAAAGGTCCAACTTCCTTGGTTAGGCATGTTGGTTGCATGCACTCAATAAATTGTGAACCATTGGGCTCAAATTTCTTAGTGTATTCATTCTCATCGTAACTATTTCATTTCTATCTCGAACATGTCTATGCTTACATTTGCATGAAGATAGGAAACTATAAAATAACCTCAATTTGTAAACTTATGCCAACAATTTAAGAATTTCCAGTTTTAAATATTCATCCTAAACCTAGAGTAAGGATTAAACATGAGATACTTAATTTCTTATCTTTATTGGTACTTTAACTCCTTGTTTTCTTCCATTCTCTCCCAATTGCCCTTGTGTATCCATGCCTTGGAATGAGGGATCAAAATGCTCGTATACTAATATAGATGCGGCAATTCCCAAGAAAGGAATTTGTACATGTAGAATCCGTGTCCACCACACATCACAAAATCAAAATAACATGCGACAACCATTGGAATGAAATCCACCCTTGCATATGAGGAATTGAACTCGAGACCTCAAGTTTTGTTGATATGTTAATCATGGGGTTATGTGAATCGAATTGCAAAGAGTGGGCAATAAAGAAATTGCATTTTATCACAACTTTTTGTAATAATGTAATTGTTAGATGGAGTAGATTAGATTGGGTGATTGTATTTTTGTTCTGGGTTTAAGGTGCTCTTTTGATTTGAAATGCAATTGATTGAAAAGAAATTGTTAATGGTTTTTGTAAGTGATCTTGATAAGCAATAAGTCTCGAAGTATGTTTTGTATGGGTACATCATCAGGTCATATAAGATGTGACACACATGTCTCTTTCTTGATGTCACGGTTCCATTTCATATATGTACCATAGTATGCAAGCTCAAATATAATATCCTAACTTTCATTTGTTGTCAATGGAGTTGGAATCCACTTGTGACAATGAATGACAACATTGTAAAATCATTAGCTTGCAACATTTTTACCTTACTCCTCAAAAGGGATATATGGCAACATTCAATCAATGGAGAAGGCCAACTTCCTTTAAGTTCCACTTATATTGCAAACCTGTGGAATCTCATGAAAGTGTCTTTATTATATCGTTATTAATATGTTAATGATATGAAAATGTGGCTATTGATACATCATATATCATGTGTTTTGATGATAGTGGTTAAGGAATAACTCAAAATCCTTCAATGTGATAATACAGATAACAATGTGTTATTCTCATTTTGGTCATTCCACAACAAAAAACCAATTGCAATATTTGGGCAATCTTATAAATCCCACAAAGATTAAGAGAATATTTATGTCAATGTCTAGGCAATTCTTAGCTGATTATTGAGCATCGAAATTATGTGTCATATATTACTTCTACATACTACACACCAGTTACAATATAGGGTTTCAACTTCTCACCCTTGATCCAATATTGTCATGGTAAACAAACTCATAACATATTCCTAATCAACCACATAAATTATTCAACTTAATGAGCCCATATTTCTAAAGATGACAATGTATGCTAGATTTTAGTTAAAGAAAATATAAACAACTCCAAATCGACACTTCCAAACATAAGCTTGACAATAGGTAGAATCAACATTTGAGTGTGATTATCTTCTTTTTTTCCACAAAAAGAGAGTGATTATATTGTGAGCAACCTTTTAAGTTATGTATCGACAATAGGATGTCTACTCACTTTCTGGTCATTGAAATTGATTTGGATGGAAAACCTTTATCTATTTTAGGAGTTAGCACATTACAAGACCAAGCTTGAATGTGTAACGAGGTTAATTTTTTGTGGCACTTTCTTGGAACGTGCTTTGTGGAGTTAGTTACTCTTCTTATATTGTTATAAATGTTTTTTCACAATCCTCTGAGCAGTATGTTATCGATTGACTATATTTGAGGAATACATATGAGAGTAAAGTCTACGACAAGTTATTTAAATTCAAGAAATGATAAATATGCATTTAACCACTATGGCTTCACCCATATGATCTTTCAATATATACTATGCATGGTGTTGATTTTTCTCTACGAAGCTCACAATCGTAGACAAATTCATTTAGGGTTAAAATGTCCACAATAATAGTGGTTACTTTTCAATGACATTTTCTTTGAGTAGTTACAACATGAAACACCTTGAAGAAAATTCCATGCACATATAGTATATAACTTGCAACGGATTTAGAAAAATCTTTGTTTAAAGCAAGTAATGTGTGCACGTGAATGAAATGCACACTATTTTTTTACTAAGATTTCAAAACATGTCATCTGACACTACAATAGTTATTAAACTACATGAGCTTAGTTTGACCACATGTTTCATGGGCTTTTAATATCCATGACCAAAGGATATATCTGTCTATATCTTGACATTATGCCGATCCAAACATCATACTCGTCACAAATGCCATTTAAAGCATGCATGAAAACACATAAAACACCTTTATCCATTTACAAATTGACATCAACAATCAAACGCTCTAATGAGATAATTGTTTTGGAGGATGTTGATCCCTTATTGTATTCAACCTAAGAAATTTGCATTGACCATGTAATCTCAATTAGAAGATCCTTTTTTCGTCGTTGATGCATGCATGGACTGGCTAATTTTGTGCCTCATAAACATGGACATGTTTTCACAGTTACTATGGATGTCTTGATTGATCAATCACACCCAATGGGCCTTTTTGAACATATAACATCCATACTTTCGCGATCCATCCAATTATTTGAATTTGTGATCCTTCCAAATCTCTAGTGGTTATAGTTGTGGGCCTTGAGGGGGAGAGAGAGAGAGAGAGAAAGAGAGAGAGAGAGGAATTGTTGAGTAGAGGAAAGCTATATGTTAGGTTGATGTTACCTTTTTTTTTTCTCTAGAAAATCTACTCCAAAAATGTCTTTATGCAAGATGATTTTCTCGCAATGTTTTTTTTCCGTGTGTGTGTATATTAATCTCGAAATCTGTTGAAATTGGTGCAATACAATCAATAGTTACATGTTGTTGGTTGCACACCATGTCTAATAGAAAATATTCAGTAAAACATAAAAGTTTAAAACTATAGAATATGTTTTTTTTCCTTTCCAAAACAAAATATCCTTCCATTAGTTTTAAAAAACCTATCAAGTACAAACGACAAAAGAGATGAAAAAGGACTATGTTTATTGATATAATCTTCATGTTCGAGAACATAGTTTGAATTTATTACAATACAACCTATATTTATTGCATTTGTGTAAAAGTAGTTGCATCAATGCTTGAAAATAACACGACAATTATGCATTGTTTTGACAAAAAATGATCCACCTATTTTAGTATTCCTAAATATTAATGCATGCACAAATGATAGTGTGCATCACATCTTTGTGTCATGTAAATAATCTTGTAATTGAAAATTAGTGTAGATTTTGCTTGACCTTTCTGTGGCATATCAAACTTTGCCGCACAACTTTTAGTCTATCTCATTGTAGCCCTAGTATTTCACTCAAAAATAATTGGAATAGTAAAGTTTAGGCCCAAGAAGAATCACTACAAATCTCAAGGTTCCATAAATAACATTGCAAGGGACGAGATTGTTTCGATTTTACATGCATTTCATTACTTGTATTATACGTACATAAGCCATACATTCACAACTAGAACAACTAGAACAACAATAGTATGCCTTACGATGTGATCAATAAGTTGATTCGCTATGAAAATTCTCATAATTACGGATTGGGCAGATTCTCAACTCCAATCTCTAGTGATTGACCTAGCATAGCTTATTGTAATTCCCATATTTCATAGCTTTATTTAGACAAAGCTAAATGATGTATGGTTAAGAAAAAATGGCACACTTTGAATTCATTAAATATGGAAATTTTCTTCAAATCTAATTATGTGGGAGTGAACTAATAATAGAATATATACTTCCTATTTAAACAAATAAAATATTGTTCATCCATTTATTGCTTTTAATTCTCAAGATTGTCAGCAAAGAATTAGAATGTTAGATGTTGCTCGACAATATAACACATGTTTGAGACTTCTGTTCTACCTATAACATCAACTCCTTTGAAGACACCAAGGGTCATCCAACAATGGGTCTTCGTTCATTAGGTTCTTGTTTGTACATTGAATTGACGGCAAAATTGTAACCAATGATTCTTTCCATGGGAAGTAAATACTTTTCTTTTCTGAAAGATGCATTAGGAAATAATCATACTCATTTTTGTCATCCATAGATATCTGAACAACTCCAATATACAAAAGTTTTCATTGGGCAGAAAAATCGTTGGTATGTACTAGCAAAAACACGAGATTTTGAATGCATGAATAAGCGAAGGAATAAAAATAATATGGCAAAATTGTAACCAATGATTCTTTGCATGGGAAGTAGTTTTCTTTTCTGAAAGACCGCATTAGGAAATCATCATACTTATTTTTGTCATCCATAGATATGTGAACAAAATTGCAATTGGGCAGAAAAATCGTTGGCCATTACTAGCAAAAACAGGACATTTTGAATGCATTAATAAGCAAAGGAATAAAATAATAGTGAGCATTGAAAACAACTTCCGTGAATTTCTCGCAACACAATAACAATACAAAAGACACGGTAAGACATAGTTATGCTAGGTTGTCAAACTAGTTCACGAGAAAATAGTCGTATCGAAGAAAGTAATGCATAATAAAATTTATGCATTTACCAAGGATGCAAAGTATTATCAAACAATCACCTTTTAAGTGAACATATCTCCATAATGATGTAATTTGATGTTTTTGAGGGACTTTGAACCACTATAGTACACGTCAAGGTAGTGAAATGATGAAAGTGACAACCTCTTTTGGATTGATTCTAGTTCGATGAGGTTCCTGGCTCTCTAGTCTCAATATTTACTGCCAAATGACAATGCTTTTTACCATCACGAGATAGAAATATGGAACTTAACAAGAAAGTGTTTTCTTGACTCGAAATACGAGGAAGCGTCTGTTTGTTGACATCATTACTAGTATTAGATACTATAAACTTTATGATTTGGGAGTTTTGAAGTTTGTGAATTGCGTGATTGATTCATCAAATGGATTGGTACTAGTGTTGATCTCATTCTCGATAATGTTATGGCTGTCTTACTCTTTTTGGACTTGACAATTAAGTTTGCACAATTTCCACTACACGTATGGTCGCCTACAACAGTAGGACACACCAATATCAACCAAGACACATGTCACTACTATGTTAGCCATGGCGACTTGTATTGTATTTAAAGGTAGAACCAACAACGAACGAATCAAATTGGTCCTTCAATTCTTTTTTTAAAGATGTGACCCTTGCCAATTCCTTGAAAATCCAGTATTACTGTGGGGGTAGAATTAACCACAAAAACACCAGTCTACATTTTATTAAAGACTCTTTAATTTATTCTTCGAGAATTGAGAAACTAGGTAATTCCACAAAGTCAAATAGACCTCAAATTGCGTATGCACTTTGGAATGATAAGGCAAAGTCATGATATTATACATTAGTATGAGATATGCTCATTTCTATCTCACATTGGTGCAATTTAGTTCTCTGTTTGCTATAAGAAAAGTATTGATATGACCATGTGGTTGATATTTACATGCATGATTTCTCCCAACTTTTAACATTATGTGATGCTTTCAGCACTAGAAATGCACCTTAAGCACCCTTCAAAATTGAAGCATCTGTATTAGAATTGAGTATGAACAAAATGAACTTTAAGGGTTGGACCTTTAGTTTGGTAGGAGAACAATTTTCTCATGTCCCCTAAAAATAACATTTTCGAAATTACATGTGAATATGGACTATGTATCAATCAATATTTGATTTGATTCGTCATGTAATAACTATAGGTAGAGTTTAAGCAATGGATCTTAAATTTGATGCATACAATTTATGGGTGAATGTTGAACTTGCATGTGTGTAGTTTACGTCGGTATAGATTTCTAGGTCTTGGATTAGAGCATTTGTTAGATAACTACGCTATCATTGATGCTCGAAGTGCCTCCACATTCATAAACTTTTGTTTCCGGCAATGTTTGGTATTATTAGTGGTAAACCCCATGATGAGTCAAAACTCAAAAAAAATTACCAATGCTCAAAAGTTCTGAATTTGTTTTTGAAAATTAGCGACAATATGTTATGGATGTAAGACGATGTCCTCAGGCAATTAGAGAAAATATGTTATTGATGTTAGACGACGTCCAACATACAAGACAAACAATGGATAATAGAACTTGAACTAGGTTTAAATGGACCCCAATACACCCAATAAGTACTAGTTTTGACCTTCTTAAGCACAACTAGGGTGAAAAAATACAAAAGATAGGGCTTAAATGTGTGCCTTGCATCCCTCTATGCAAAATATGTCATCAACTAACTCAACCTATGCGTAGAAGTCACCTTGTGACCACTCCTAAAAAATTTGGTAAACCCATAAAATATGCTAACCAATATAACTTATTGCATTTTAATGTCCAGATCATGTTCACTGTGATTACCATGTTGTTTATCACTAATTTCTAGGTAGGGCATGTTTGTGGGGATAACCATGGTGAAAATCTTGGACTGTGTCTAGCATGTTACTGAGGTGGTTGGCCAATTCCCAAGTTACAACTTCAAACAGAGAGGGTAGCCATTCCATGACACTAGATAAACAAAGTTGTTGGTGCAAATCGAGAGTCTAGGATCTTCTCAAACTCGTCTTTGTCTTCAAGTATAAAGTGCTTGGAAGATAAGAAGATTGGTAGTAAGGCTCCAAGACCATTGTATGAAACATATCAAGGATCCAAAAGAGCGAAGGAAGAACAAGTTATAAACCTATTAGGTTTATTTTCATAAAAATGTCATAAAGACTTGATCTTTGATAGTCTACTTCATGGCATGAATGGTTTCGTGATGTAAGAGCCGAACTTTGTCCTCAAGTGTAAAGGTAAGAGCATTGGCTCATAGGCATTCAACTTGATCTTTATGTGTATCTTCAACATAAGAGAGTTTGACACTCACATCATGATGAACTTGCTTTAGTAGTTGTACATGTTCTTGTGATGTAGGGTTTACATTACAAGTTGGGTATTTGGCATTGAATCATGGATTAAACTTGTAGGTTGCAACAAATAGAGTCGTGGAAATTGGTGAGTGTAATGTATTACTACAAGGACTCTTGTGTGAGAAGAACTCAATTTTTTCATCTTATTGATATCTTATGACACACCGTTAGTACTACTTGAGAATTTGGTTTTGTCACGGATCATAAGCTCAAGAGACAAGCAAGAAGATAACCAAATGGACAAGAAAGAAGATAGTATTAAAGGAAAGACTCCATAACTGGTGTTGTTCACCTTGAATTCCTTCAAGGTGAACTCCTCTATTTATACTACATGGCATGCATACTTGTTGCATGTAGGTATGCATGCATGTGCCAAGTGTAGGTATGCATGCATGTGCCAAGTGTAAATACTACAAGGGAGCAACTATGCACATGATGCTAGCAAAATAATAAGGACCAATTACATACATAACTAGTACTAGATATCTTGGTTAACTCATAATACTAGATTATAACATGGTCGTGTCAAGAGTTCGAATCTTGACATTATCCCCCCTCCTACGCCGCCTTCCCAAATCGGCCGTTGGTTTCTGGGGATATCGGTGATGAAAATCTTGGACGACCTATGGGGCATTTTGTAAATTTGCCGATGGTTCCCATGTGGCCTCAGACATGGGGTAACCCCTCCATAGGACGAGGTATTGCAAGTGTCGACGGTGCCAACGTGAGTCAAGGATTTGGTCGACCTCGTATTCCTCCCCTGTCGTCAATTGCACATGTGGTGGTGGTGGGGCTTGACGTCCTGGAAGTTGTGAAGCATAATGGGGTTCGAGGAGGGAGACATGAAAAACATCGTGAATCCGGAAGTGGGATGGAAGGGCGAGCCGGAAGGCGACGGGATTGATGCACTCGATGATACGGAATGGTCCCAACTTCTTGTAATCAAGTTTCGCACATGGACGAGTAGTAGAGATGTGTCGACGTAACAACCAGACCATGTCTCCAACGACAAAGTGTGGAGTGGAAGATCGATGGCGATCAGCCTGCATCTTGTATCGTTCACTAGCAAGACTGAGCTCCAAGGATAAATCATGATGTAGTTCTTCCAAAATGCGGGCGCGATCCTCCGCCGAAGGGTTCACGGAAGTGGTAGGAAGGGAAATGTTGAAGCGAGGATGTAAACCGTAGTTGGCAAAGAAGGGAGTGACGCCAGTCGATGCATGGAGAGAATTATTGTAGGCGAATTCCGCGAGCGAAAGTAAGTTGACCCAATCATCTTGTTGGTAACTAACCGAGCACCGAAGATACTGCTCAAGGATTTGGTTGACACGCTCTGTTTGCCCGTCAGTTTGGGGGTGATAAGCGGAGGACAACTTGACAGAGATGCCTAAAGTTTGTAGCAGGCGCTGCCAGAGAGAGACAAACTGGGGTCCGCATCGGGGAGTCCATGCAAGCGTACCACATTGTTGAGTAGGAGATGCACCATTCCTTCTCCGGAAATGGTTTTGGAACATGGAGTGAAGTGACCCATCTTCGTAAACCGATCGACAACGACCAACACCGAGTCATAGCTATTGACCAAGGGTAGATCAGTTATCAGGTCCATAGAGATAGAGGCCCAAGGACGACAAGGACATGGAAGTGGCTGTAGTAAGCCGTATGGCCGATGATGAATGGCTTTGGAGCGAGCACAAACCTCACAACTCTTTATGTATTCTTTGACCAGCTTCCATGGTTGTGGCCACCAATACCCCCGAGAGATTAGCTCGAGGGTTTTCACGACCCCGAAATGACCTGCAAGTGGGTCATCGTGGCATTCCCGCAACACCCGGGTGCGACATGGGCCCTTTGGGACGTATAAGAGATGATCTCGGAACAACAAACCCTCTTGTATGGTGAAGGTGTCAAGATCCTTCCTTTTGGTCGCCTTGGAGGGGTTTTGCAGACTATCTCGAATCTCGTTGGCGAACGCATCGGTCTTGGATGCATCAATGATTTGTTGGAGTAAAGAATCATCCTGCAACATACAAGTGGCAAAAAGATGCAATTGGTCGGGTTTCAACAAATGTCTAGATTGTTGAGCATAAGCAGCATCCCCAGGGCGGAGTGCAAGGTCAGCTCGGCGAGAAAGGGCATCAGCCTTCCCATGTTGGCCACCATGTCAAAATACGATCTCAAAATCGTAGTCGGCAAGAAATGTCAACCAACAGGCCTGCCTTCGATTCAAAGTATGAGTGGTGGACTGAATGGAACTAGAGTTAAACGAATGCCATACCTCCAATGTGAAATTGCTTGATGGTCCGACAATGGAACCAAGAGAATGTGGGCGACGGGAGATGTCCAGTTGCATGGCTCCTACTGCAACCGAACGATGTCGTTTTCCGGATGTTGGGGTCCGTTAGCTCGATGGAATTGTGGGCGAGTACTCCTAGGACAATGGCAAACGACATGACCGGAGGCGCCACAATACATGCACAAGCCATTAGCCCGCCGAAATTGTCGTTCAGCATCAGTCAGTGGCCGAAATCGGGCTTGATCAATTTCCATGGGGACAGGAGCATTTGCCGAAGTAGGTGAGTGTGAGGATGCTTGGGGTTGTATGGCCGGGGCATGGCGTGGAAGTGAATGAGGTGGAACCCAAGTCCGGCGCTCTTCTTGGCGAAATTCGAAAAGACGATTGTCACAATGGACTGCTTGTGAAATCGCTTGGGATAACGAGGTGGGCTCCGGAAAGTTTAAGAGAAGATTCTTGACATTGCTTTGAAGGCCGCGCCGAAAGTGATAAGCTAAAGCTTGATCATCCCAATTGACGTCGCATGCTAGTTGTCGAAATTTGGAAGCATAGACCGAAGCTGCACGTGAACCTTGTTCGAGTGCATAAATCTTGTTAAGAGCTGTACGTCGTCGGTTTGTCTCTCCAAATGTGGCCTCTAACTCGGCGAGGAAGGTGGGAAAGTCCTCCAATAAAGGTGATGAGGTTTCTACCAATGGTGCAAACCAAGCTTGGGCCGGACCGAAGAGAAGGGTGCCCACAAGGACGACTTGTCGAAGACCATCTCCATAACGTTGAGGTTGTAGCCGAATGATAAGTCGAACTTGGTTGATGAACCCTCGGAAACGCGACCTCGTTCCATCAAATTTTTCTGGGAGGCTAACCTTAGGCTCAAGAAACTGTGACGAAGCTAGGCTAGATGTTGGTAGAAGATCGGGCTCTAGGCTAGGTTGTTGTGGGAGACTAGGGTTCGGGGGTTGTGAGGATAGGGAGGTACCGACTTGAAGTTCTTGTAAAGAATTTCGAAGAGCTTCATTTTCAAGCTACAGTTGTCGTAAGGCTACCATTATTTGGCCTAACTCACTAGTTGAGTCGGACATAGCTATGGCTCATGAGAGGGAGAGCTATGAGGATGGAAGGTGAACAAACTGTCATGGATCATAAGCTCAAGAGACAAGCAAGAAGATAACCAAATGGACAAGAAAGAAGATAGTATTAAAGGAAAGACTCCATAACTGGTGTTGTTCACCTTGAATTCCTTCAAGGTGAACTCCTCTATTTATACTACATGGCATGCATACTTGTTGCACGCATGTGAATCTACAATAGAGCATGTAGGTATGCATGCATGTGCCAAGTGTAAATACTACAAGGGAGAAACTATGCACATGATGCTAGCAAAATAATAAGGACCAATTACATACATAACTAGTACTAGATATCTTGGTTAACTCATAATACTAGATTATAACATGGTCGTGTCAAGAGTTCGAATCTTGACAGGTTTACTCATTTTGTTTGGTCATTTGTTCGAGGGTCATATGTCAAGGACAACTAAATGGAGCATGTGCTTCCTGAGGAGATGGAACATGTGCTTCCAGAAATGCGAGACAAATGTGGGGTTTGTATTTGAGATGGTGTCCTTTGGGAGCTTGTGCATTGACACCAACCATGGACTACCACGGAGCTCGGATGACGAGGCTATGACCGATAAGGCTATGGACTTTGGAAGCTATGGAGAGCATGAAGGCATAGATGAAGAAGGAGACAAGAAAGAATGAAATGAGAATACTAGATTGATGTGTCAATGACTGGTGTTGGATCCCTTGAAAGGGACCAAGGATGTTACAAGTATTTATACTGTGAGATGAAATACAAGCATTGAAATATTCTCAAAAATATTTTAGAACCCTCTAACTTCTAGTTCTAGAACTTTCTAGAGTATGTGACTAGAGAGTATTCCTATATCAAGTACATTATATACAAATACAAGCTCATATCCAAATGGTTGAGTGTGACATCATGTTGACGTGAGATGGGGTTTTTCCACAAGACATATCTCCCAACAGAACTTTAAACTATACATGTTCAGAAAGAGTGTGTTCTTTTATGTGTTGGGATCTTGGGCAAAAGTAACTTTCAAAGTTGTAGTTGTCTAAGATTTGAACTAATGGGTTTGTCAATGGTTAGAATATGAGTGGTGGTGAAGTAGACACAATTATTATGATGTATGAGCATTTGAATCTAGTGTTGGACCCTAGCTAAGTAAAGCCACTAGTCTTGAATGGGGAGATGTTTGTTGTTACCTCCTTATCAATATTAGATAATTTATCTTTAGGGCCAATTGAACTTCTCTTAAGTATCTGCCACCAGACACATCGGTTGTGGAGATTGAGGCATCAACAAGGGACAAAACCGAGCTCCACTAACCATAGGAAAACTGGTGTAGAACAAACCAAATAGGAAGCAATGTGAGTCAATGGGCATCCTCGTGTAAAAGGAACCCACCTACCTTGTAAAAAGCTATAAAAGCCACCTTTTGGTGACTTTAGGGTTCTTCCCCGATCTTGGGAGTTATCCTTTTTCATTATTGCTTAAGAGCTCCCATTCTATCTCCCTTGTATGGTGCTAAACCTTAATCTCTATGCCCTTGTATGGTGCTAAACCTCTTTGTAATAAGAAGTGGTGTATGATTTCTTATATCTTCTTTGTTTCTACATTGATGTCTATGTGCGCGCGCGAGAGAGAGAGAAAGAGAGCTTAAGCACTAATGATCATAGTTAAGTAAACTAGTAACTCCAAGGTACTTGACAACCACCTTGTCTCGGATCCCCACCAGAAGGGTGTATGTAGGTCCAGATCCTCGGCAAACGACATCAATGGAAGGAATAAATTCATGAATCCATTGACGTGTTCCGATGAAGCTCATGGAAGCCACACAACTTCTGATAAAAGAACACAATATGACGTATGTTACCAAATTCATCTAGTTTAGGGACATTAGAGAAAAGGGGAATATAGCCAAACTCCCTCCAAAGCTGTAGGCAAGAGGGCCACCCCTATTTGAAAGAGGTCAAACCTCATTGTCTAAAGCTATAAAAGTCACTTTTGGTGACTTTTGTGGCCTTCTTCCCTCTTAAGTTTTCTCTCCTCCTATATTCATCACTCCTATTTGTAAGTGGTAGAGTTTGAATTTGGTCCTCCATTTGTCAATACCACCAAAAAGTAGGCTCTAAATATGCCAAAAAGGAAAGTAACTCTTCCAGCAATGATGATGAGTATTCTCAAAATAGTGCAAACCATCCATCCATTTGCCATCCTTGAAATTGATAGAGAACCACTGGGATTATAGATGGATGACAAGTTGGATTTGGTTGATGAACCCCTATAGGAAATCCAAAGTCCCATCAAAATTTTGAAGCGAGATAACTCTTGGCTCCAAAATGAGAGGCTCAAACAAAATATGTATTGGGGTCTACGTGATAGAAGAATGAAGCTCTTGTAAGGACTCACAAATTGGAGTATTTTCCAATTGTAAGTGATGAAGGATCGCCGTAATTTGATTAAGATATGTAGTAGTGTTGATCATGTATGAAAAAGGACAAAAAGAGTGTTGATTTCAAATACTTTGAACGCTCGTCGTAATTTGATTAAGATCTATAGAAATGTTAATTACATTTGAAATTGTAGTTGCCTTATTGGTAAATATAATGCTTCATACTTCGAAGGTGTAAGGTTTGAATGTTGTTGTCCATGAATACATTTTGCAAGTTTGCATTACATACTCATATTATTATTATTTTCCCTAGTTGGGGTGGTTTCACGCTATGTGCTGAAAACATATTGACACTAAAACAAACTCACATGCACAAACCCATGGTTTCAATGTTGGAATCCCATGACCCATCCTCTCTAGTTCAAGGCTCCGTGATCCTGTTCATGTTTCACATGCATACACATAACGTTGTGCCACCATGACATATTACAAAGTATTGAGATATTACCTCCCAAATATGTAGTGTTCCTAAAATCTCCATATAAAAAAGCATTCCCAAGCCAAGGGTACTTATTTGATTTGAAATATCAATCCTTGATTTGGAAGAATTTAGAGGCATTGAAACTATCAAACCCAAAAAAATTCCACCAGTATGACCCTAGATGTCCATCTGTCTACTGTGAATGTCCTTGTAAGCAAACTGGAATTGTACTCTTGTTTAACTAACACTAATACACCAAACGACTTTCCTTTGACCCTGAAAAAATTACTTTAGCTAGCAAAGTTTCATATTTGCCAACAAATATGTTCTCGATGTCCATCCAACTACCATGAATGTCATTGTAAGGAAACTAGTATTGAACTCTTGTTCAACTAACATTAATAGACTAAACGACTTTCCTTTGCCCTTATAAAAAAATAATACTATAGCTAGTAAAGTGGCATATTTTGCAACAAATTCTGATTGCTTATGTTCTTAAACACAAACATGATAGTTCCCTAATCAATTGATTTGGTCATATTTCCAAAATATTTTCCATTTGGAAGGGTGTAAATTCAACACACTTGAATTCAACATACATTTGATTATCTATTAGACATGTACCGTGAAACTGCGGCTTAATGGTTTAAACATTTCGGTTCGGTTCAAGTTCGGGTTTTTTTAACGGTTCGGTTCCGTTTCAACAATAAAAAACCGTGGTTTAAACGTGTTTTTATTTTTTATTTTTTAAATTCAAAAAAAGTTTTTAAAAAAGGGAAATTTAAAAAAAAAAAAAGTTTTTAAATAATCATTTCATTTTCATGCCTTATTCTCACATTTTGGGAAAATTTTTAAAAATTTTAAATTTTTTGAAATTTTAAAAATTAAAAATTAGACCTAAGCTGAAAACCGAAACCAAACCACGGAACCACCGTTTTACCGGTTTAATGGCTTAACGTTTGAAAAAAATTTAATGGTTCGGTTTAACGGTTTCGTGATTCGGTTCAGGTTTCAACATCTCTAAACGGTTCTTTTTTCAAACCGGTTTGGTTTGGACCCTCTCGAACCGAACCGAACTGTTGCCGAATGTTACATGTACAACATTAATATCCATGCATGTTGACATCTTGTGACATATCCATGAAAACACCTCAATAGTCATTATCAACATTTCCCTTCTTTACTATGTCTGCGTAAGAGCTTTGTTACATTTTCTGTTCTTTGGGGACTAAAGAGTTACAAGTGTACTTGATGAGGTAGAAGCCTAGTTTGTAAAGCTTTGTGAAGTTTCTCTCCATAACATATTTCCAAGTCTTAATTTGATCCGCCCATCGTTGAACCCATTCTCGATTGTGGGAATCTTGAGCATGGGAGGTTTGATTTCATTGGCTTTTCTCATGTATTGGAGCATCTTTCCTTCCTTTTTTTCAAGTTGGTTTTACATTCATGAACTTCGTTGCTCAATGATTTCCCTATAATTCTCATATGATATGCACACATGGACTTTAGGGCAATATCAAATTATTCCAAACTTTGTGATACACACCAAATGAGTTTGGCTTTTGATCTCCTTCACATAATTTGTGAAATCTTTTAACACTAGAAATATGAAATATTCGTCTTGGATTGTTATCTAGTTGGTGAGAGAAAACACCAAGAGAGCATGTCATTTACTTTCCAACCATTGGAGACTTCAAATGGACATATCCAACGAACTATTGTAGCACAAATGTCCTGAACTCGATCCTCAAACTTGGTTGAGTTATTGCATCAATTTAGAACTCAAAGCCATTTTATGGCGACCTCCAAGTTTGTGACTTATAAAAAACATCTTTGTTTTACTTTCCAACTATTGGAGACTTCAAATGGACATATCCAGTCCACCCTCAAACTTGGACCCCCACCCTCGAACATTGATGAGCTACCTATCGAATATAGTCATATAATGGGCGTGTCCACACTATCCCTTGTACAAACTAGGATAGGCTATTTCTGTAACTAGTTTGTAGGTTGATGTTGCGGTTGCCATTACTGGTCCTTGAATAATACAAGTTTGTATTTTGTGCCGCTCTGTTTTTCCCTCCCTCCTTCCCTCTGTCTCTCTCCCTCCTTTCTTTTCAGTTGTCTAAGACTATTCCGTTCTCTTGCTTGGATTAATACATTTGTTGTCTATTAGCACACACATCATAGTGCACACACAATTGTAGACATTCATCCATTGAAGACCCATCTCCAACACTATCACATCAATTTAGAACTCAAAGCTAATTTCAATGTCGCCCTCCATTGTGTGACAAAACTATCTAAGACTATTCCGTTCTCTTGCTTGGATTAATACATTTGTTGTCTATTAGCACACACATCATAGTGCACACACAATTGTAGACATTCATCCATTGAAGACCCATCTCCAACACTATCACATCAATTTAGAACTCAAAGCTAATTTCAATGTCGCCCTCCATTGTGTGACAAAACTATCAAGGATCCAATGGGTACCCAAAACTCATTGGGTCCTACCATAAACAAACATTGCCCCAATATCTCCCCAAATGGCTACTAAGAAAAGACCCACAAATTTTTAGGGAAGATGGAGATCACATAATTTGGATGTATACGTTTTTGGGGAAACAATGTCTACTAACTTTGTTTATGCACATTTTGTTGTTACAGATTTAGGTGCTATAGGTTACATTGAATGCTCAATTGCAGTTTGGGAGGAGTAGACGATAAAAATCTTGGAGATATGGTGTACAAATATGTGTTGTTCTTGCATATACACATCAAATCGACTATGAGGAATGGCGCTTGAAAGTTGCTACTACTGCTGACTATGCTCAACAAATCGTCTATGATGAGAGTACAAAGGAATTGGTCAAAAACTTAAAACAGGGGAAATTTAAGAGAAAAGAAGAGAATGTCAAAAGAACATTTCAATGTTGTGTCATTTCTCAAAGCTTGTGCTTGGTGGAAGGATCTTTGTGAGGGTTCTAGAATACTGGCATATATTGTGAGAAAAAGGGTTGCTGGAAAAAGCTCATATGTAGCAACTGTTTTAATCAGCATGTATGTTAAATGTGGTGCTCCTTTAAAAGCACAAAAACAGCTTGGAAAGTTGTCAAGCTGAAATGTTATATTGTGGAATGGAGTGATAACTACAAGTGTACAACGATTCCGATGTCCAAAGTATTATTTCAGCCATCTCTCATTGGCATGGAGGCTGCAAATATCCATGAATCGAAAATGTTTTTAGGTCCCTTTCTCCTCATGAATGGATGGATGAATTTATGGTTAGCATTAGCTTTGTTTTGGTGGGGTTCTTCTTCTCACCGAAACAGCCATCAACTTTTGTATTGCTTATGATTTTATAATACCAGGGTGTATCTTTTGTTAAATAAATAAATAAATAAATAAAGACCCACAAAACCTAGGAAGTGGGTTAATAGTTGAAGGAAAGCAAGGTACCGAGGCCACATGGCGTGTTAGGAAACAACAAACAAAAACCCAAGGGTGGCACAAAGGTGACATACAATTTTGGTTTCCTAGGCATAGTTAATTATGTAACCCAATTAAACCAATGCCGACTATAGGCAAAAAAGCAAACCTAGTAATGTATCCACTCAATTGCAGATTCAAAATGTCAAAACCAAAAACCTCGACGCTAAAACTAAATCGGAAACTAGTAGTTTAGGATGTGACTTCATGGTGTTCTCACGATACCAAGTTCAGATTGTTCCTCTAGCTAACCCCTTTTTTTTCTTTTTTCTTTTCCCTGAAAGATTTTCTTCAACAGTATTAAAACATCGAGAAAGTACAAGTGAAAGTTATCTGCCCGTAGGTTTACAACGTAATGTATGTACACCTAAACTTGTACATACAAAAACAGCTTATATATGGTTGTTGAGCCTTAAACGATACATTAACATGTTGGTTTTATATCAAGAAAAGGTCCATGGAAGATGATAATTCCATTGAGGCTTTGGTTTGTCATTACAAAGAGAGGCACCTTCCTCCATAAGTGAAGAACCAGCCATGTTATCATACTGCCCACGAACTACTGTCAACAATGTTTCCCATATCTCAAGCAATACCTTTGGAATGCCAAGCTTTGTGGCATCGTAAAGTCGACTGCATCTACATTTCCATAATACCCATAATGTTATCGTAGTCACAGTTTTCCAGATCTCGACAGATTGCATTTGCTTTCGAGGTTGCTGAAACGGACTAACTGATATCAATCTTCTGTTATATGCCGTGATGGCCTCTTGCATATCATCTGCCTCATACAACATCAAGTTGGAGTGTAATACTCCCCACACCACTGCTCCCCATGAGAACAAGCAACCAACATTGATTGTTAGGAATAAAGAAAGAACTTTATTCCATACTTGTTGAGCCAAGGGACAAGACCAGAGGGCATGCTTAGTAGTCTCTGGCGTTGCATAGCATAATCCTCTAGCTAACCCTTGGTTGCTATACACACGGGATTAGCCAAAATCTCATTTAATTGACCCATAGAATGTTGTATATATGTAATTTTTACCAGTCTTGTAATTTTTTGGTTTGACTCACAATGAAATGTTTATGTATTTTCCTTTGTCTTGTTTAAATTTGACATGAATGGGCACCTTTCTCGTTTGATTTTTTTGTTTGTCTTTTCATCACATCCACTGCCTACCTCATGCTTGCATTTGCTTTCTATACATACATACATACATACATACATACATACATACATACATACATACATACATACATACATACATACATACATACATACATACATACATACACACACACACATACATACATACATACATACATACATACATACACACATACACACATACATACATATAGCCCCTTCTTTTCTCTACCATTTATTTTTTGTTCCATTCTTTCTATTGCTAACATTCTCTTCATTACTATGATGTTCCCTTCTTCCTTTCTCTCTCCCCCATAGGCCATCACCCCAATATTGCACTTACACGTACTTGCTCACTCTCAACGCCCGTTGTCTTTCGACACCTCTACCAACCCATGATCGATTCCACGAACCTATAAGATAACCTTGGAGCTAGTTTCTCATGCGCACAATACCCAACAACAATCCCTGAAGGGTATCCCACAAGCTAAATATGTGAGGGGTTGTTCTCCTTACCAAACCTTGGTGGGAGATTGCATATTATAATGCCTCTCTCATACATGCATATTGTGTTGTAATATGCAATCTCCCACCAAAGGCTAACACATGGCCAAGAGATTACATGTCCTTTATTATACCATATGATCTAGGACCCATGATTTGACACTTCCTCAATCAACATAAACCCACAATAATGGCAAAAATAGGCAATAGAGGGGATCTTTGTAAATGCATTCTTCGTCTATTCCCTTGTCTTCGACTGTCAGCTCGAACAGTCGGCTCCTCTCACAGGAGGGACATATTCCTAGCAAATCACACTCAAGCTACTAGCCTCATAGACTCTTACTCTCGCCTCACTAAGTCAACTATAATCAAGAAGTTAAGTTTATGCCTTAAGTGGTAAGTACACACACACACACATGAAAGCAAGAGATTACTCGTAGTACTAATCACACCTCAATTAAGTAGAGAAGTCAACACAACACGTACAAAAGGAGAAGTGATTAGGATTTTTCTATGTAACACTTAACCCTAATCACTCAAGTCACTACAAGTATATGATAGATAATGTGGAGAGAGCTTTGGCTTAGTTTAAAAGTCGAGAGAAAACTAAAGATTCAAGAATAAGAGCTAAAAAGTCACAAAAGTGACTTTTATAACACTTGCAAAAAGGTTCCCCTTCTACATTGGGGCAACCATTTGGCCTAACCCTCTAGAGCCAATTTTGTTCTATCCCTCTTTTCATGATCTTGAACTTAGTTTAGTACCAATGTGTATGTCAATCTCTTTATGGGTTATATTATTGTATAATAGGTGCTTAACAAGTGATCACACACTTCGATGTGCATCATCTTTGCATGAAAGATTGAGTTTTGGAATATCATGAGATGGAGTCTAACTATCACTATGGAGGGTTTGGCTATGGTAAACCATTCTTGTGTTCGCTTCTAGGAAAGAAAACCACAATGCTCCCTTTCATGCTTTATTGGTTGCAACTTATTTCTTCTTTGTTTGGCACCGTTTTGTACTTTTGGACTCATTTTTCTCATGAAAAAATATCCTTCATTGGTACTAAGAGTAAAGTGGCCATAGTCAATATACAAAGTAGTCCAATATTATAATGAATATTGTAAAGCCGTGCCAAGCACCAAAATCTTTCCAAGCAACTTCTTATGGATAATTTCATCATGTACATGTTTTCCTTCATGAAGGGCCCAAACATTGCGACACACTTTCAAGATACATGAGAAAGTGAAAGCATTACGAGGGATATCCTTGAATTTCATTTCGTTGAAGCATCTCATTGCTTCTTCGGCCTCACCCCAATCAATGCATTCCAAGAGGCCACAACACAGATACAAATATGATGCAACACTTGATGTGTAGTTTTCAACATGCCACATTTGGCATACGTTTGTATTTCTAGAGTCTTTTTTTCTTCCAAAAAAATATATCCTTCCATTAGTTTTAAAAAACATATCAACTACAAAATACAAATTGATGGAAAGGAAGTGACTATCCTTCCCAAGCATGTATTGTGTAAGACAATGGCTTGCCATGAATCCTTCGTTTAATAGATTTGATTGAGCACTTAATGAAATTTCCCATTCTCATCATATCTTGCAATCAGAGAATTCCAAGAGACCTATTCCTGGACTGAAAGCTTGTTAAATACTACCATGAATTTGTACTTCTAGAGTCTTGATGTCCATAATATTGATTTTCCATCAAATTGGAAAGCATACCTTGTTGTCTACTTTGTATTGTCCATGCAATCAACATACTCAACATTAAAAAATATGATCATTATCGTTTCACCAAATCCAAGTTTCAAGCCTTGGCTCCTTTTATTGCTTTGGTGTTGCATACTTCCTTTCACCTCTTCCCCTATGATTCTTGATGAGATTTGTCATGAATCTTCTCACCCCTCCCATCACAAACATGATGTTCAGCCATATGCTTACAATTGTTAATATTCCAATGAAGACATGTCAAATTAGTTAAATATGATAGTTAATTCAAGAATATATATTCATGTAAGTAAAGGATTTAAAGAGAAGGCTATGAAATTTAAATAATAATAATTGTATAATGACATTTTGGGGATTGGAAAGTTTCTCCCTTGAATATATCCATCGATCACTATTAATGAATAATTAGTTAGGGTAAACCCCTTAATGGCCACTTTGTAATTGGAATTAAGGAAGGAAAACTTTATGATGGGAGATCCACATGTTTAGCATGCCTTTTTCTTTGATAAAAATTAATGTTATAAAGCTAGAAAGGCAAATACGCATATTCTTATTAAGCGTCATTGTTGCTATGTTATATCTCTTTCTTGTTTTTATTTGTGTTAATAAAGTAATATTGGTACTTCTAGCCTCATTACATTTATTCCAAGTTTTGAGCACGATTCTCATAGTGTGGGTGCATGATTATGTAAGGTGTCTTTATGTGGTCTCACATGATATGATGCGCCCGAATCTAGTACCCATGAGTATAATACCTCATCTTCCTAGGGAATATGCCATGCCATTGCCCAAAGAATCTCCAATTCCTTTACTATGTTCTCATCCCATTATAATAGGACATTGAATTTCACGATCCTCCTTGAGGACCGGGACCATCACTACGGTTCCTACCAACATTCTTAGAAGCATGACAGTCCATCTAATAATGGCCTCTCTCATGGAAATTGTAACACTCCACCTCCTCAAACCGGGCATTACTACAATTGTGGTTCTTCTTGTCCTTGGGTTTTGCTTTGACTTTGTGCCAGGTACTTTCTACGTGAATACGTGAATAACACGCCTTATACTATTCATCACCTTGTGCACTCCCCATTGTCTTCCAATAAAACTCCTCGTTAAGAAACACTTCACATACCTCTCTATATGAGATCGTGTTGTCTATCACACTCATGTTGAAGCTTGTGCATAAGTTGGGGAATATGCACGTGAGCATTGTGTCTCTAGCTCCAAGCTTATATTAAGCCCATTTCGTTCTGGACCGGACCTATGTGATCCAACTTATTTACGTGGGCGATGGTTAAATCAAATTCAAAGTAGTTTTCTTCTTGTATGTATTCATTAACTTATCTGACACTTGTTCAACACTTTTACTACCCAAACATAAATAATATACATATATAGATATTCTTAGGTAGATGCATGTGGTCATTAACATTGCCAACTAATCAAGTTTAGCCAAATCCTCCTCAACAATGTTAGAGGATGTCTTCTTGTTAATAAGATTACTTAGTTGCCACTAAAGCTGAATGTTACTGATTTGATTCTTCTATGGAGTGAATTTGGTTCCTTGAAATTTCAACTTCCTCTTCCTTCGGCATGACATACCTCAAGATATTCCCATTTGTGTTATGATATATGGTGAAGTGTATGAAGACATGACAAAGATGATAGAATAATTAGCCTCCCACCTTAAATAAACTCTCATCTTCGTTGAATTATTTACGATTATCCCATTTCTCCTCTTGTCTGCTTTGCCTCTATGTGAGTAGTGCTAGATCTTCAAAAGAAAATTTCTCATTATTCTATACAATAGATGAATCTTGCTCTGATACCATTTCATGTAGGTGACATTTAGTCTCTACTTGATTCATAATCTATCACATGGATCCCACAACACCACAAAGATAGAATGTTAAGGTCACAATAATGACACCCCAATCAACAATAGAGAGAGACAACAAAGAATCAATCTAAAATTCTAGAGATGGTAGTTGTACTATTGCCAATAATTACTCTACAATGTATACTACTTACCTCTTTTACTCACACTCTCCAAAAATGACTAAACTCTTCTTGTCCTAAGTTTTAGATGCTTATAGTTGGACATGATGGGTTCACACTAGTTTGACCCAATGACCCTTCTCTCTATTGCATTCCAATATACAACACTAAGGTCACAAATTGAAATAGTGAAATAAATGGGTTTCAATCCCAAACTTATAGGACAATAAAATTATGGCTTTCTTATTTTAAATTTTCTCGTGAGAGAGTCTCTATAAACTCGACATAAGCTCTACAAACCTTAATCAAACCAACTTGGCAATCCTTGCTCTAGCAAACTATGCATATCACACCATAATAGAAAACATAAATTATGATGGCTTCAAGGAAATTGCAATCCATTTCTATAAAAAAAAATATTGAAAACTAAAGATAAGACTATGAGAAGCATAAACACGGATATATAATGCCTCAAAGGAAATCACAATCAATTGTCATTAAAAACTATAGATGAGGTGACAGGAAGCATCGAGGGTCTCTAAAGTATATATATGGTTGCAATATAAGGACAAAGAGCACAAGAAGCATACACATGGATATGTAATGCCTTGAAGTAAATAGTGATTGAAAATTTTAGATAAGGCAACACGAAGCATCGAGGGTCTCCAAAACATATATATGGTTACAATATAAGGGCATAGAGTTGTTTTGTGTGTCAAATGTTCTGGACATGGACAATCATTACTGGGGACACATCATCATCATCATCTCAATAGAGGTTCAAAAACTAGAGGATCACAACATTCGACACACAATGTCTGGTTGATGACAGGTTTGACAATAAAAGCATGAAACGACACGGGACTTGCCGATACAAACGGGCTTGAAAGTCGAAGATTGGAGCACGTCCTCGATAGGGGCGGCTTGCTATGCATGGACCCAGACAACTGCACTCTGATCATGCCATGACAGACTTGCCGATATGGACGGGCCTGAAAGCTGGAGATCGAGTACACACACTTGATATAGGCAACTTGCTATGCACGGATCCAGACAATTGTACTCTGATCATGCCATGACCCCGGACAAATCGAACACGATACTCTCGAGTCTTGACCGCAACAAAGGCTCTTCGCGTCTACTCTGCAACCTTTTTGCTTTTTTGTTTTTGTATCACCACTCTATTTACTACTGCTCCTCTGCTCTATCGAACCAAAAAAAGCCGAAGATAGGGGTGTGCGCTCGATATGGGTGGCTTGCTATGCATGGATCCAGACAAACAACGCCTGGCCATGACCCCGGACAAAAATCGAACATGATACTCTTGAGTCTTGACCGCGACATAGGCTCTTCTTCACTTCTACTCTGTAGTTTTTTGCTTTTTTGCTTTTTTTTTTTACCACCACTCTACTTACTTATTTACTGCTGCTTTGTCAAATATATTTCTTTTTGACCCACAATTTAGGAATTCTTTCAATCTCTTTCTCTCTCTATCTCTCTCAGTTGCTTTTTTTTTTTTTCAATTTTTAATTTTTATTAGGCCAAGATTTCTTTTTGATCCCTGAGAGGGAGAGAGCCCACAAGAAAATTTCCTCCTTTACCAAGGGACACAATTCAGATTAGATCCATAGAAACCCTAATCCACAGGCAGAGAGGCCTAACCTCCTAACCCTAACCCTAACCCACACACATCCTGCCCTACTCCATGGATAGATATATAAAGCAAAAACAGTAAACTCCATACATCGATAAAGAGAATCCTGAACACCATAATCCAGCAGGTAGAGGAATACAAGCATCGAAAACTTGACACATAGAACAGAAAATAAAACCCTAATTCACTGACAAAGAACGAGAAAGAGAACGAGGGAGAGAATCCTGCAAACACTAGCCCCTATACCGAGAAAGAGTAGGCTGGCACTTCTTTCTCCTTCCTTTCCTTTGAAGTTTGATGAGGAGACTAATCTGATCTAGCTGCATTGCTATTCTCTTTTGCCATTTCTATGTCTCCAGAATCTCAGGCATAAATTTAAAACACATCCTAAGTTAGTTTGTAGAATCTTTGTGGAAGAAAAATCGCGGAGGCTGATCTTGGAGACAATATGATGGATCCTGGCCGCGCCGACATTGAGATAGCCCTCCGGAATCCGTACCAAGAAAAGCCGAGGACATTCCCAGCTTTGCGGAGCAAGTCTCAAATGCCTTGGGTAAGACAAATTTATATATCGTAGGTTAATCTGTGAAGAAGTTATGTATTAGGTTAATTTCAAATGCCTTGGGTAAGACAAATTTATATATCGTAGGTTAATCTGTGAAGAAGTTATGTATTAGGTTAATTTCAAATGCCTCGGTTAAGAAGAAGTGATGCATTGGTTAATCTCTACTAGCTAATAAATTAGTTATCTATTAGCTTAATGTCAAGTGCCATTAGTAAGAAACTAATGATGTATATTAGGTTCAAAAGACTTGTGTAAGAACATGGCACGATAAGAAGTGATCTATTGTGCCCAATGCCTTAAAAGGAAGCAGCTATGTATTATGTAAGAAAACGTGATATATATAATGCCTGTGGATAAGAAAAGTGGTGTTAGATTCAAATCCCTGGAGTGAGCCATGAGTAAAAAAAGATGATGCATTAGATTTACTTGACTGAGATGCGCATTCAGAACTTATGCTTAACATCATTTGGATGACGTGAGTAAGGGGATGAATCCAGGTGTGTCTCCTCGCTATGGCAGTGAGGAAGTTTGGCATATTAGTGGCATGTACCTATATACGAGATATAGAGCAAAAGATCTCACCGTCTGCATACACTCTCTAGAGCCCATTATTATTTGCATAGAAAATTAAAATTTCAAGTGAAACCTGATGTTTTGCATGAATTTCAAGTTAAAATCAGAGAGAGAGAGAGCCCAGATTGATGTAGCTCAGTTGGTAAGGTTGCCCAATGGAGACCAGGTGGTCATGGGTTCAACCCCTACATTCCACAGTGGCACCTAGTGAATTAAGAGATATGTATGGAGTATATAATTGAGAGGTGAGTAAAATTGAGTTTCGAACCCAGAGAGAGAGAGATTGATTGATTTTACAGGTCATCAGATTATTTTGTGGTTTCAACAAGAGGGTATATTATTTGCTCACTCTCTTAACATTTGGAGCAATTTTCTATGTTGGTATATCCACTTCTCCAATCATCATATTCGTACTCCTAGTTAGTACTGTCAGCATGCTGTTTGCTGCATACCTTACAAGTTGGGTTCTTGCCAAGGATGAGGGCCCTCCAGAGATGACTCAGGTACTTCTCAACTTGTCAATGAGTACTTTTTTGAGTCAAAGTGCTAGGGATATATAATAAATCAATTGTAGATGTAGTGTTTGCATTTTCACCTATGTTTTGAGTAGTCTCTTCCTTGGTGCTAGAATTCGTTATGACTGGTCCATGTTGTGTATGAAATGGTTAGCTTCAAAGATTATAATGTGAATGTTTCATCAAAAAAAAATTGGCTACCTAATTTAGTCCATTATTTATATGAAATGCTAAATGGTTCTTGTCCTCATTATAGAATTTATAGTGACTACTGAGCTCAAATTTGAGTTTGGAATTTACATGTCTTAAGCTGCATAGTGATGGTACTTTCGCAAAGTGCTGAGACGGTGCTTTGCCTATGACACCAGCGTGATAGCTTTAAAAATAAGAATGTGAATGTTTCCTCGTATTCTTTTTTGGTGATTTTGTCCATTATGTAAATGAATTCTAAATGGTTCTTCTTCCACGTTATTGAAGTTATAATGACTTCTGAGCTCAGAATACATATCAGAAGCCGCATATAATTAACAAACTTTTTTTTCCGACGATTAACCGAAAGGTGTCCTTGTTTGGTAGTGTGCACACACTTACTACATGTGTCGACATAATCAAAAGATGAAATATGATCTTTAAATAGGAAAGATAGCTGGAATATGATATTTTGATACATCTAACCTTCCACTCATGACTGATTAACATAGAATAAAGCAGTTGACTTATAGAGGATTCTAGTCTCTAGACAATATTAATCACCTGTTCAATAATCTGTGACAAGATATAGGAGATCAAAGAATGGCAAAGGTGTTATTTTGAGAATTTATTGTGTTTATACTCAGATTTCAGATGCAATTCGAGATGGTGCAGAAGGATTTTTCCGTACACAATATGGTACGATCTCCAAAATGGCAGTATTACTCGCTTTTACGATACTTGGCATCTATCTCATCCGCAACTCCAGTCCTCAACAAGAATCTTCCGGATTAACAAGGTATTAAATACAGATAAAGGATGCAGATTCAAACAGTACATTCACTGTTGATCTTTTATGCTATATTTCTAACAGATAAATGGTTCAGATACAAAATCACATCCATAATTGACATTCTTTGCTTATTGCAGATCTACTTCTGCTTTTGTAACTGTCCTCGCCTTTTTGTTTGGAGCTCTCTGCTCGGGTATTGCTGGTTATATAGGCATGTGGGTTTCTGTCCGAGCAAATGTTCGTGTGACAAGTGCAGCAAGGCGATCAGCACGTGAAGCATTGCAGGTTTTATGGCTCTCCTTTTGTATTTTGGACAGGAAATCATTAATTTGTAGACTTATCAAACTGATTGACTTAAAATGGTGCCAAACATAATCTAGATTGCAGTTCGGGCTGGTGGGCTTTCAGCTCTTGTAGTGGTGGGCATGACGGTGCTGGGAGTTGCTGTGCTGTATGCTTCATTCAATGTTTATCTAAGGGTAGATGACGACAATGCAATGCATGTTACTGAATGTAAGTTTGACAATGCTGAACTTTAGTTTCTAGCATTACATTATGAGCCTGACTTGTTGGGCCTTTCACATACAAAGTATGTATGCACTTCATGCTTGTAAAACCATCTGAAGAATCATTACTAATTGTGAACCTGCCTCATGCTTTTAAAAACCACTATCACTTGTTGGCACTTCTCTTACAAAGTAGGCATGCACATCATGCCTGTAAAATCATCTGAAGAATCATTACCAATTGTAAAGCTGCATCATGCCGTTAAAATCATTATCATGAATCTTTAGGAAACCTAGAGCTTTTATTTTTTCAGTATGGATAACAGGAGGCTAACCATATTTATGACGAGGATTTGTCTTATTGGTTTATTTTGGTCTAGTAGACCCCTATATATCTTTCTTTCTTGGAGTCCTGACACTTAGCATTTTTTGAACTATTACAGTGCCACTTTTGTTAGTTGGTTATGGTTTTGGTGCATCATTTGTGGCTCTATTTGCTCAGCTTGGTGGAGGTATTTACACAAAAGCAGCAGATGTTGGTGCTGATCTTGTTGGTAAGGTTGAGCAAGGAATTCCTGAGGATGATCCAAGGAATCCAGCTGTCATTGCTGATCTGGTATGTTCAAATATATTTTCAAGTGTCCTTATATTTGTCAGAAAACAGTCATTGTGTTCAGCGATGTTCTTGTTTACTTTTTTTCATGCCCATATGTGTTGTAATTTAGGTTGGTGATAATGTTGGTGATTGTGCCGCACGAGGGGCAGACCTGTTTGAGAGCATAGCTGCTGAAATAATAAGTGCAATGATATTAGGGGGCACTATGGCAAAGCGTTGCAGACTTGAAGGTAGCCAACCATTCTATAATTTCCTGATATGTAACTATTTTGGTGTGATGGGTTGGTGATATTCCTTGGATATATTTTGCAGATGCATCTGGGTTCATCCTCTTTCCTTTGGTTATACATTCTTTTGATTTGATTGTGTCTGCAATTGGAATATTGTCAATTAGAGGTACTCGAGATCCAGGTTCTAAATCTCTGGTTGAAGATCCAATGGCAATTTTACAGAAGGGCTACTCTGTGACCATTGTGTTGGCAATAATTGCATTCTGTGGAGTAAGATATTTCATTTTGTCTTCTAATTTATGTGAAGAAAATAGTATGCACCAGGATATAAAAATGATGCATTTTGGGTTATTGTTGAACTAATGTGTGTTTGACAGTCAACGAGGTGGCTTCTATATACAGATCAGGCACCAGCAGCATGGTTACACTTTGCTTTATGTGGGCTAGTGGGAATAATTACAGCTTATGTCTTTGTTTGGATCTCCCAATACTACACGGATTATAAATATGAACCAGTACGCTCCGTTGCCTTAGCAAGTTTGACTGGACATGGAACAAATGTAATAGCAGGGATTGGACTTGGTCTTGAGTCAACAGCTCTGCCAACGTTAGTGATCAGTGTTGCGATAATATCTGCTTATTGGTTGGGAAAAACCTCAGGATTGGTTGATTCTGATGGATCAGCAACTGGCGGTCTTTTTGGAACCGCTGTTGCTACCATGGGTATGCTGAGCACTGCCGCATATGTTCTCACTATGGACATGTTTGGTCCCATAGCTGATAATGCAGGGGGTATTGCTGAAATGAGCTTACAGGTAATATACATATGTAAGATCTTTCCATGTGTCATGTATGGTTATTGATATATAGCTTGTTTTGTGTATTCTTATTAATGTATGACCTGTTCATGCCACTGCAGCCAGATAATGTGAGGGAGATAACTGATCTTCTTGATGCTGTGGGTAATACAACCAAGGCTACTACTAAGGGTTTTGCTATTGGTTCTGCTGCTTTGGCATCATTTTTACTTTTCAGTGCTTACATGGACGAAGTGTCTCACTTTTCTGGCATTGAGTTCAGTCAGGTACTTAACAGCATGGTTTTACCGTTTTGCTTACATTTCGCTAGCAGTGTAAGATAATTTATATATCTCTTTTGCAGCATAGAGTTGATCATGCACATTCAAAAGACTAAATATTCATTCAGTTTGTGCAGTTGCATGGATGATTTCCCTGTCTTTCATTAAAGGTGGAATGTAGGAATGTCAAAGTCTTAACTTGTGAAGGAACATCTATTAATCACTTCAGTAGAAAATTTGGCATCAGAGTATAATTTTCTTCCAACAGATGACGAGTTCCATTGTTTTATCTTCAATTGTCTGTCTTTAGATGAAATTTGATTCCCCTCAGCACCCAGACATCATATATTCACCTCCACCAAATTAGTCATGATTATATACCCTTAGTTAAATTCTTATTACTTAGAGAATCTTTCTTGCTCTATGCTTTGTCTGTCTGTCTGTCTGATTCATTTTTTTCCCATTGAGATGTGGTATGGTACTCTAAATCATCAATGCTGAGGACCATGATCATTTTGTGTTAACATTTTCTCTGGAATGCAGGTGAAAATATTCTGTTTCATTGAGTATGTTTTGGTTATGTTCTTAGTTTTAAATCAAAAAGTTAACTTCAGAATTAGCTTGGAGTGAATTCATAACTACAAAGTTGTGCAGGTTGATATTGCAACTCCTGAAGTTTTCGTTGGAGGTCTGTTGGGTTCAATGTTAATATACCTTTTTAGTGCTTGGGCATGTATTGCTGTTGGTCGAACTGCACAGGAGGTTGTGAATGAAGTTCGGAGACAGTTTATTGAGCTTCCTGGTATCATGGTGGGTTTTGACACTAGAATAAGGTTTGAAGTAAAGGGACAAGAGTTATTTTCTGTGGCTGCTCATGCTTCTTCTCTTTGTACTGCAGACCTACCAGGAGAAACCCGACTATGGTCGGTGTGTATCAATTGTAGCATCTGCAGCCTTACGTGAGATGATCAAACCTGGAGCCTTGGCTGTGATATCTCCTATAATGATTGGTAATGTTTTCGGGGGTGCCCACTTCATATTGAGGTTTCCCATTAGTAATATATATGTAATGCAGGAAAAAGCCTTAGGGTGACACCATTTCATGTTGTTCGAAACAAATGTTATTCTTAAGATAATTAGATTTTGATTTCCCATAGGGGCTCATTATCAAGAGAAATGAAGCTTATTCTTAAGATAATTAGATTTTGATTTCCCATAGGGGCTCATTATCAAGAGAAATGAAGCGAGTTCTAGAGTGTGACTACTTTGCGTGAAACAAATATAATGAGTATGCTTAAAACAAACTTTTTTTTCGTCAGGGTTTTTTTCTCTCAAGATAATTGTGCATTTTGTGTGTGATGACTAAATAATAACAAATTTGACCCATTCTTAAGATAATTAGTGTGTTTGTTTCTGTAGGGATGATTTTCAAGATAATTGGGTACTACACAGACCAACCACTGCTGGGAGCAAAGGCAGTTGCTGCGATGCTTATGATGGCTACAGTCTCAGGCATTCTAATGGCCATCTTCCTCAACACAGCCGGTGGTGCTTGGGACAATGCAAAGAAGTATATTGAAAGTGGTGCGCTTGGAGGGAAGGGCAGTGATGCTCATAAAGCGGCAATCACAGGCGACACGTGTGTATCCTTCTCTTTGCAATATTGTTTGGGAAAAACATGAATTACAATTTATTGGACATTACCAGAATACTCCTCATGTTTCGAAAGTTACCTGTAAAACATTTTGACTGCTATGTGGGAATTCGTTTCAAGTTTTGCAATTTTGTGGTATTCTGGTAAATATCCATAAAGCTAGGCATATTTTTCCCTTCCCTTTCTTAATGTGATCTCAAAAAACAGTTTATGGGACAAGGCCGGGGTGGGGATGGGAGTTGATCTTCAAATCTCTGGCTTATAGGATGATCTCCCGTGTCACCTATGTGCATGTTCATTTTGGTTCTTGACTTAGCATTTGTGTTACCCAGGGTGGGGGCGATTTGAGCCTCCTACCTATATAGCTTATAGGGCAAAGATGCTCACTGTACCACCTATATGCATGTCACATTCACTGAATCTTCTTTTTAACATGTTCTTAGACTAAAACATCGGTTTATTTTTTGCAGTGTGGGAGATCCCTTCAAAGATACAGCAGGACCATCATTGCATGTCCTCATAAAGATGTTGGCCACAATAACTCTTGTTATGGCTCCTCTCTTCCTCTAAACAAAAATGTGAACGCTTGGCCAGTTGCTTACATGCATGCTTTTTTTATCCTAGCATTCTGAAGTCTAGCTTGAGCTGTTTAACAACATATTCATGCCATGACTTGGTTCAGCAGTCATGTGCAAATACAACTGTTTCCTGGAAGAGAACCCTTCAGGATGTGTGAGTAATTGTTTTAATGTACTTAATTATATAGCAAGAATGGTTATTTCCAAATGCCTTATACACGGTATCAACAAGTGTGATCTAGTCTAAGCCTAGTTTCCCACTTTGAACCTTTCCTTCCCCAATATTTGCAAGGCATTTGTAGCCTATGGAGAGATCAAAATGATTTCGTATTGACATTATGAGATTGCCTATTTGAAGGCTAGATTAATATGAAAATCTTATCTTATGCCCACAATTTACTTATATATCGTGAATTCATGTGTATATGTGAACTTATGCTTGTGACTTTGTGTAGCACACTTAGTGTATTTATGCTTTGTATATCTTAGATGCATCATTTGTGGATTAAGCATTCTGTATTATATGGGAGATTGTATGTAGACATCTTTGTGGATATCATGTAAGTCTCAAAGGGCCCGTTCTTATTACATGTAGGAAATTTCATAAATAAAATAATTTGCACAACTTTTTGTTTGTCACAAGTTCATTTGACCACTGAGGGGCCCATAAACACATTTGAATAAGAATCATTGGCATACTTGTAGGCTGTAGCTTTGAACTATTCCTTTGTGTTTAATCAAGGATGCTAATAACGTGATATATCAGCAAAATATTTCTATGACTTAAATTATCTTTCTACCAAAGATAAAATGTTTCAATAAATGAAATGTCTTACAAATCCTTTTGAGAAGATTTGGGTTTTGAGTTTTTTAAGATCACTTATTGTAAAGTGAGAACTCTCCTTTGATGGACCTTTAAGTCTACGAATGGAGTTATTATTATATATGCATTCATGACATTGAATTGTCCTAGGTGCAAGCTTTTCAACTACCTCAACCAAGACAGAACTCCTTTTTTATGTATATCAATGAAGACATCTAGTTCTTCATCCTTATATTATTTGGATATTACGCTTTGTTCATGTCAAATGATTACTACCCTTTGCTGCCTCAAATGATTTAAAATCAAAATGAATGGCCAAGAATAGCTCAATATAGATGGGGAGTACTTCCATTTATGTTATCCACAAATAACTTCAACACGTTTGAGCTCCAATATTTCTTGATTAAGGCTATGTTCAAAGTAATGCAATAGGCAATTCCTAGTTTCATGTGTTGTTTTGGCTTCTACAATATGCATGACGCTCTTAAGAGAGAAAGAGAGAGATAGAGTAAAAAGTTAGTGTTAAGCTTCAAAATGTCAAAATTACCCAGGAGACCAAAGAAGTAAGATGTAATACAATTTTTTATTACAAGAAGAATAAAGAAGTTATGTTAAGAGATTGATAAATATCTCTTTAATGTTTATGGGGGACCAATTGTGATCTATGGGATGGGTCGAGCCCATGCAGAGGTTCAAACTTGAGTTCCATGGAGATATATATATATATACATATATATACTAAAGACCAAATTTGGCCTATGAGACAAATCACAATTACACATGGATGAATAGATTTTATTCATTCTAAAACAAAAGTAAAAGCTCTAGGTTTCCTAAAGCAATCGTGATCTCGACACATGTAGTGACTTCTTCTATGGTATTACAAGCATGATATGCATAACTAATATGTATGGGTTGAGTAATGGTAATTGGACATCATATCCAGTGATGGTTGGTGAGGTGGAATGAAACTATGACAAAGTTTCTATTTTACCACAATGCAAATTGTCTTGGGAACCTATAGAAGAAGTCATTGCAACATGCAATTCCTTTACATCTCTTGTACTAATATATACATTGATATGTTATACTTATTGAACCTTGAGCAAGCCTTGGCCAAAAAGGGTCAACCTTCTCCACTAATTGGTGAGGGTGAGGGGCCCCTTAGTGGGTTGGGGTCATGTTAAGTTTAATACAAGTATAATGCATAATTAACGTCCTAATACGTGTTGGGATTTTCGGTCCCTCCGGATGGGATGTCCGGAGATGAATGACGGCAAGCCCGGAGGCTGTTACGGAACCGTAGGATGAAGAGTACCCGGCATGAAGCCGGATGAAGAGTACCCGGTTACGGAGCCGGATGCTGTAGACCCCGGTTACGGAGCCGGATGATGAAGACCCCGGTTACGGAGCCGGATGACGTATGTACCCGGAGAGAGATCCGGATGCGGGGACATATCTGTGAATATGTTTGCCAAGGGCCCTTGAGGCTATATTTGTAAATAGCCCGAAAGTCATATGTGTATAAATATGACTTAGGGCAAACAGTTTTGGTTGTTGCTGCTTATTTTCTTGTTTCCACTGAGAGGAAGCGAAGTGAGAGCAGCCGAGAGAGAGTGAGAGCGGAAGAGGAAGGAAGAGGTCGACGCCTCTGTGTAATACCGCCGCCTGTGGCGAGGACAGCGAGCTCAAGGTCGTCGCCTTGCAGCTCGCCATTGTACATTCCCCGCGTATAGTGATAGTTGGAGTCTTGCACTCCCGTGGTTTTTCCCATTTAGGGTTTTCCACGTAAAACATCCAGTGTACCCTTCTCTCTATTGTTTTTCGTGCATTCTTGTATTTCCCGTTGTCTGTGAATCGATCCTGTTCCTCGGTTGTGGCCGAGCACTGTTTTTTCAACAAAGTGGTATCAGAGCCAGGTTAACACAGAAGATGGAAGGCGGCGGTAGTGGGTCTCCGGGCATGATAGTGTTGAACTCACAGAACTACGCCGACTGGAAGATAAAGATGGAAGACCTTCTCATCGTTCGAGACCTGTACGAACCGATCGACAATGCTGAGATACCCAAGGGGGTAATAGAGTCGGAGTGGAAGCTCCTGAACCGGAAAGCCGTAGCCACGATTCAGCAATATGTCGATGTAAGTGTTCTGCAACATGTCGCGAACGATACGAACGCCTATGAGATGTGGCGGAAGCTGTCGGGCCTCTACGAGAGGAAGAATGCATTGAACCGGACCTCCCTGATGAGGAAGATAGTGAACCTCAAGTACCGGGACGGCGAGAGTATGGTGGAACACGTAAGCACGTTCATGGGATTCGTGAACCAGCTTGCGGCGATCAAGTTCCCGTTGGAGGATGCAATGCAAGCCATCATCCTGATGTGTACATTGCCGGAAAGCTGGGAGAACTTGGTGGTGACTCTCAGCACCTCCTGCACCGAAGAAAACTTGTCCCTACAAACGGTAAAGACAAGTATTTTGAACGAAGAAGCGCGTCGGAGAGATAAAGAACCGGCCTCCGATCCGAAGATGCTGCTTACCGAATCGGATCGGGGAAGACAATGGAACCGGAGTCCGCAAAGACGGGAGAAGTCGGGGACCCGGTCGCAGTCAAGAGGAAGGCCCACATGCTTCCACTGTGGGAAGCCGGGGCACTTCCGGAAGAATTGTCGGCATTACCGAAAGGACAACGGAGACGGCGACACCGATTCGAAGAAGTCACCGGAGAGAAACGGTGCATACCGGGGAGCCACGGACCGGAGAGGTTCGGATCGGCGAGGGCAGGACCGGAAAGGAACGACGGCACTCGCGGCAAGTGAAGAGGAGATCATGCTCATCACCGAAGAAGGTGAACTAAACATTGCCGGCGATGAGACTACCTGGGTGGTCGATTCCGGAGCGTCGTTCCACCTGACTCCGGAAAGAAGATACTTCTCATCCTACACAGCCGGTGAGCTTGGCTGTGTTCGGATGGGAAATGAAGGTACGTGCCGGATTGCCGGCATAGGAGACGTGTGGTTGACAACCCCGACCGGATGCAAAATGCTGCTGAAGGATGTCCGACACGTTCCGGAGGTTCGATTGAACCTGATTTCGGCCGGGAGGCTAGACGATGAAGGCTACACAGGTAGCATCCGGAACGGCGTAATGAAGTTCAGCAAGGGGAGCCTGATAGTGGCTCGGGCCCGGAAAGTCAACACACTGTACCTTATGAATGCCTGGTTGTGTCCGGAAGAGTTGAACGTGGCAGCCGACACTGTCGGTGAGCTGTGGCACAAGAGACTGTGCCACATGAGTGAGAAGGGGATGAAGAGGCTTGCAGAAGACAACCTTATTCCAATGAAGCATGTGCACCTGGAGAAGTGCACCGACTGTCTGGCCGGTAAGCAAAACCGGACCTCCTTCCACTCAAGGCCACCGACGAGACGTAGCGCACCATTGGAGTTGGTGCACACTGACGTGTGTCAAGTAGAAACGAAGTCCCATGGCGGAGCCCAGTACTTCGTGACATTCATTGATGACCACAGCCGGAAGCTGTGGACGGCACCGTTGAAGACAAAGGACCAAGTGTTGTGCGTCTTCAAAGAACTTCACGCGAGAGTGGAAAGGGAATCCGGCAAGAAGCTGAAAGCGATACGAGCGGATAACGGAGGGGAATACCGGGGGCAGTTCCAGGAGTACTGTCGCTCGAAGGGAATCCGGCTCGAGTTTACTGTGCCGAAGACGCCGGAACTGAACGGGCTGGCCGAGAGGATGAACCGGACCATAATGGAGAGGGTCCGGAGTATGCTGGCGCATGCGGAATTACCCAAGGGGTTTTGGGCTGAGGCAATGTCAACGGCGACATACGTGATAAACAGATCACCCTCAGTACCTTTGGACGGAGACACGCCGCAGAAAGTGTGGACCGGTAGGGAAGTATCCTACCGGCATCTGAAGGTGTTCGGGTGTCTCGCATACGTGCATGTGGCAAAGGACCGGAGAGGAAAGCTAGATCCAAAGACCCGGCCATGCATATTCCTCGGTTACGGCGACGACGAGTTTGGCTACCGAGTATGGGACCCGGTCGACAAGAAGATATTCCGGAGTCGTGATATCATCTTCATGGAGAACAAGACACTTGCCGACTGGGAGTCGGAGAAGAAGATGAAGAGCTCCAAGTCGACCGGTGAGGATCAACTCTACGAGGAGCAGTCCCGACCGGCAAGGGACCGGTTAGCACTCGAGGATCCGGCCGAAGACGGTGAAGAAACAGAACCGGCCGAAGAAGATGAAAATGATACCGGAACCGGCCCCGATCCCGAAATGGATTCGGATGGAGAAGAATCGGAAGAACCGGTTACCGAAGCTCCGGAACGGAGATATCCTCTAAGAGAGAGAAGGGCCCCCCGGAGATTTCCGGAACCAGAGCACGTGCTGCTAACCGACGAAGGGGAGCCGGAGAGTTTTGAAGAAGCAAAGCTTGACACCCATAGCCGCAGGTGGTTAAGTGCCATGCAGGAGGAGATGGATTCCCTGCATGAGAACCACACATATGAACTGGTGGAGTTGCCGAAAGGAATGCGGGCACTTCGAAACAAGTGGGTGTTCAAGCTGAAACCGGGAGATGCCGGAAACCCCCCGAGATACAAAGCCAGGATCGTGGTGAAGGGGTTTCAGCAGAAGAAGGGCGTCGACTTCGACGAGATATTTGCCCCGGTAGTGAAGATGACCTCCATCCGGACGGTGCTGAGCATAGCGGCAAGCATGGACCTCGAGGTAGAACAGATGGACGTGAAGACGGCATTCCTTCACGGTGACCTCGAAGAAGAGATCTACATGCAGCAACCGGAAGGATTCGAGAAGAAAGGGAAGGAGCACCTGGTATGCTGGTTGAAGAAGAGCCTTTACGGACTGAAGCAGGCTCCCCGGCAATGGTACCGCAAGTTCGACTCCTTCATGACCGACGAAGGGTACCACAAAACGCAGTCTGATCACTGCGTGTTTGTGAAGAAGTTCGAAGGAGGAGACTCCCTAATACTCCTCCTGTACGTGGACGACATGTTGATCGTCGGACGGGACCAGGTCAAGATACGGACACTGAAGAAAGCGCTTCACCGAACCTTCTCAATGAAGGACCTGGGTCCGGCGAGGCAAATACTAGGGATGCACATCATTCGGGACCGGAAGAAGAAGCAGTTGTGGCTGTCACAGGAGAAGTACGTGACAAAGGTGCTTCATCGGTTCAACATGTCGGAAGCAAGACCGGTCGGGTCAACCCTCCCGGCAAACTGCAAGTTGTCCAGCAAGCAAAGCCCCAAGACAAAGGCTGAGAAGGAGGACATGATGAAAGTACCATATGCCTCTGCCGTCGGAAGCTTGATGTACGCAATGGTGTGTACAAGACCGGACATTGGATACGCAGTCGGAGTGGTGAGCCGGTATATGAGTAATCTCGGCAAAGAGCACTGGAACGCGGTCAAGTGGATACTCCGATACCTGAAGGGCACGGCAAACGTGTGCCTCCGATTCGGCTCCGGTAAGCCCGAACTGGACGGCTTTACCGATTCGGATATGTCGGCTGATGCAGATACCAGCCGGTCCACATCAGGGTATGTGATGACGTGTGCAGGGGGAGCTGTTTCGTGGCAGTCGAGGCTGCAGAAGACGGTTGCGTTGTCAACCACGGAGGCGGAGTACATGGCGGCCGTTGAAGCCGGCAAGGAAATAATATGGATGAAGGACTTCACTAGAGAGCTCGGTATCCGGCAGGAGGAGTACCGACTCTACTGCGACAGTCAGAGTGCCATCCACCTTGCGAAGAATGCGGCCTATCACATGGATAGAAGACAAGGAGTTCGTGCTGACGAAGATCCACACGGACGAGAACGGGTCGGATATGCTGACCAAGGTACTTACACCCGACAAGCTGGAAGCATGCCGGAAGAGGATCGGATTGGAGAGACATCCCATGCCGAAGTGAAGGGGGAGTTTGTTGGGATTTTCGGTCCCTCCGGATGGGATGTCCGGAGATGAATGACGGCAAGCCCGGAGGCTGTTACGGAACCGTAGGATGAAGAGTACCCGGCATGAAGCCGGATGAAGAGTACCCGGTTACGGAGCCGGATGCTGTAGACCCCGGTTACGGAGCCGGATGATGAAGACCCCGGTTACGGAGCCGGATGACGTATGTACCCGGAGAGAGATCCGGATGTGGGGACATATCTGTGAATATGTTTGCCAAGGGCCCTTGAGGCTATATTTGTAAATAGCCCGAAAGTCATATGTGTATAAATATGACTTAGGGCAAACAGTTTTGGTTGTTGCTGCTTATTTTCTTGTTTCCACTGAGAGGAAGCGAAGTGAGAGCAGCCGAGAGAGAGTGAGAGCGGAAGAGGAAGGAAGAGGTCGACGCCTCTGTGTAATACCGCCGCCTGTGGCGAGGACAGCGAGCTCAAGGTCGTCGCCTTGCAGCTCGCCATTGTACATTCCCCGCGTATAGTGATAGTTGGAGTCTTGCACTCCCGTGGTTTTTCCCATTTAGGGTTTTCCACGTAAAACATCCAGTGTACCCTTCTCTCTATTGTTTTTCGTGCATTCTTGTATTTCCCGTTGTCTGTGAATCGATCCTGTTCCTCGGTTGTGGCCGAGCACTGTTTTTTCAACAATACGGGTCAAGTACCTCCCAAATGAACAATATTTTACATATGCTTTTTTGCATTTGTTAAATACTTCAAACATAGATAAATTGCATACTTTGTGTCATTTGTAAAAATAAAATTATAATCTAAAATTGTGCAATTACAATAAATTTACAATTTAGACAATAGATAATTATATATTACTTTCAAGTCCCTTTAGGATATATGCATTTCATGCCAATAGTACCATTAAATATTTAGGTTTGAACATATAAATTCTCAATAATATCAACACCAACAATGGGTTACCTCTATAATAATGTTTATACAAGCATGCATGAAGTTGCCAGCCTAACTCCTCTTGTTTGTAATCTTGACTCCATTTGTTGTCTTTTGTCTACATTGTATTCTGTACTTGATGTCCATGTCAATGAAATCCTACTTGATGGCCTAGACATCGATACTAATGCAAAATCATGGTAAATAGCCTTATTGCTTTGTGTGATCGTATGATTTGTGGCATATACTGTTTTATGTGTTTGATTTGCATCTTTGTTAAGTCTTCATCAATGAAGATAGGGGCCCATCCAAACTTGACAACATGCCTCACTTTCTATAGAAGGCAATTCTTTCTACTTCATTTGGACATCGTTAGTGCTTAGAGGTTTGATGGCGGGGTTTTCCGCTCTCAAGGATTTGGCGATATGGAGTTGTTTCTTTCTTGCTCATATCCAAGCTTAGTATAGAGTGTCCTAGCTTGGAGTTGGCATCTAGTGACTCAGAAACGCCTTCATGACTCACACATTGAATTGTTTCTCAATACTCATCCGATCTTCTTTGATTGTACTAATGCATAAGGTGTGTTTGATTTTCTCTATTTCGACCCATCAAAATTCTTTTGCTTTAATTTCTTCCTTCTATGCAAATTTTAACCATGTGGCATATCTAAAGAAATGCATATAAAAAAAGTGTTTATAAGGTGTGTTTGATTTGTCATCATGTGATTTTCCAAGTTTTGAGAACGTTATATTGTAGTTATACAATAATATGTGTGATCAATGCATTGAAATAGATAAGCCATTAAATAGCACTTAAGAAGAAATCATATAATACATACATACATACATATATACATATAAGAGAGCGAGAGGTGGAAATTCTCCATATTATTTTGCTTGATTCTTGGAACTTGTGATAGCGAGACACTGGAAATTCTCCATATTATTTTGCTCGATTCTTGGAACTTGTGATAGCGAGACACTACTGACTATTTTGACCCAATCTTTCTTTTAGTTCAACATTGATTCACCTTACTTAGCTAGGCTCCTCGTCTACGACAGACTTTGGCCCACTCTTTTTTCAACTCAACTTTTATGTTCTTAAGTTTAGAGTTAAGTTGGCTTTCATGGTTTCGCATTGAAGTCAAAGGTTTTTATTGTCTTTTCTTATGACAAAGTTTCAAAGTTGTAAGGTGTTAATAGGTGTGCATCTACATTCTTCTTCTATGATCCTAAATCAAAACTATGTTTTTTTGAGGTTTCATCCATCGTCTTGAGGATTGTCATGTGTTCATTAAGTGTTTCTTAGTGAGATCCAATTGGATGAGTAGTAGTTAGAGGGAGATACCAAACCCTAAAATGCATTGGAAGAAAACCCAAAATGTAGGACATACAAATCCTAAAACAAAACAATAAAGACACCCTAAATATGTTGCAAGAGCAAAACTTCATTGCGTCACAAGAATGAAACCCAAAAAACACAACAAACATGAACCCTTAAAATCGTAGCAAAAACAAACCCCTAATAATGCAGCAAGAAAAATTAAATGAATTTACGACAAGATAAAATGATATACTAACGTCTTTGAAAGGCCAAAATGACCCATGCAAACAAAGAAAAAAAATTACAAGACTGGGCGGGGGACAAATCTCTCTTTTGATAGAATGCATTGGAAGCCATTCAATCGACACAACCAAATCAATGTGAATCCATTTTGGGTAATTAGTATCCTTTAGGCACAACCACGAAAATAAATAATAACAAATTTATTTATTTTTGCTACTAGTACAATTTATCTCAAAGCTACAATAAATGTGGTATATCAGCTACACCAAAGTTAATCATGAAGTGTTGTGTTGGCCATTAAGACTGTTCATTTGCTCTTGTTTACATCATTAAATAATTTACAGCATCCGATGCCTGTTTCATAAGTTTGAGATCATCCCACCTGTGTTCCTATAATGAGAACTAATCCAGAATGGAACTATCTTTCATTCATGGTGCTAAAACAAGCATATACCTTCATCTGCATGAGAACCTCATTTAGCTTATATCCTTGGAAAAAAATTGTTGGTATTAGATTCATCGATGTATCTCTTCACTTGTGAACATTGCATTCTTGTAAGATTGGATTGTCGAAATTGACGAAACGTGTCCAGAATGATTTATACCTCCCCATACCGAGCTCTAGCCATGGTTTTGCATACCCTCCATAATGAACCACTTCAGCATCCCTGACATCATTTTGAACCTCCTCCATTCCATCAACATTGAATATATGGATCGTATTATCAAGAAGCACATAGTCAATGTTACTCTTCTCTCGTTCGAGATGATTCAAATTGCTACTATCAATCTACAACCAAATAACGGAATTCCCACCTTAGTTATCATACAAAGCAGAACAACAGTTCCAATATACTCAAAAAGAAAGATGCACATGCAAAATTAAAGCACATACAAACTCAGACAGAGAATGGACTCACTGGAAATTGGTTGATCTTTGTGAGACTTTGAGTTCTCCATTTCCGTAAATTGACCAAGTTTACACATGACCACCAAACTCCATCATCTTGGCTTGCTTTACATGAATTACTAGCAATAATCATGTTGTTACCAATTTTCAGCTGCCAAAGTGGGGACAAGTCTTTCAAAATAACTATGTCATCATCTAGAAGAAATACTCTATCCAATTTGGGAAAGACCCGAGGCAAGTAGTCTAGTATTCGTGGCTTTTCCAAGTTTTCTTTTTCCATTTTCATAACAGAAGTCTGCAATGGATCAAGTTGCAATTGCTTCCTCCTAGCTTGCTCATTTGGTTTCTCAAAAATGTGTGACACACTAATATTGTCCAAATTTTTTACTTCCACGGTGGCTTTGTCGGGTGAATAGGCCCAGAACCACATTTGCATCGCAGCATAGTTGAGGCTATCTGTTAGTATATGGAAAACAAGTCTGCGAGGTTCCTGTAGCATAGAAAAACAATGTGGAACCATGAAAATGCACGAATATTAGGTTAACCCAACAATCAATGTTAATAAAAATATGGAAAACAATCTGAATTATTTGTAAGTTTCCATTTTTCCCCACATACTCCTGGTCAAACTCCAAAAGAGAGAAAATGGAGTGAATTGACTACATAATTGTAGACAGGGGTTTGACCTAGTGTATATTGGGAACTAATAGAAACTTCAGGGGCATTCAGGGAAATAAAGAAAAACCAGGGTAATTCAGAGTTTTCTCCTGGAAATATTAACCATTGCAAAAGCAATAAGAATAGGTGTGACCTTCGCATTGGTAGTGGTAGAATTAACTACTACTGCTGCAGCAAGAACATTCTCTGAATAAATTATGTAGTGGTAAAGCCTATCATCTTCCAATATGGTTCTATTTGTAGAATGTGTCTCTTTTCGGAGATGATTGTAGTATTGGATAGTTAATTGCAAAGATAAACAATGCAAACCTTTCCGAATCGTCCTTGCAGCAAGTCTACTTAGATATGTACCCTCTTCTCTTAATTCAAGAACTTCCTCCTCTTTCACTAAAATTGCAGATCTTAGCCTTTTCACTGAGGCATCACATTTACTAGGTTCTGATGATAGTGATTTCTTTGGATAAAGTCTTCGTTTCTGCATCATGCACACAAAACAGACAGTAAATTCAATAACGAATTCTCTGGCATTTTCATCATAACCTAAACACAAGGGAAAACCATGGAATAATCTAATAATCAATAAACATGTAAAATACAAATGTAAATCCTATTAGTCTCTAGTTTGTTTTTGTAGACATCGATCCAAGTAAATGAAAATGAAAATTTGAGTAACCTGAAGGACTTGGTAATATTCACATGAGGGGAGGCCCTAAATCTGAAGAAAAACACCTAGGAATAAGATCCACCAAATAGGATAAACACTGGATACAAAATGGTTATGGTGATGCGACAGTTTCCAACCAGCTACAACTTGTTTGTATTCATGTGTAGATGAGACTATAAAGTCCTGTCTCTTTCATATACATGAGAAATAGAATTTGATAGATTGGGACAGTTCTTTCCTTATCAAATCAAATATCATTTATCACAATTGTCATTTTTCAATGTGATTCTTCAATAAGTTATGTCATGCTGGGGTTCTGAACCACCAAATAACATGACCTGAGAAAATGTAATAGGATATGTGTAGAGAGGACAGTGGGATTTGATTCATCTTCCAAAAAACTAATCACCAGTTCATAATGTAACTCTTTAAGCATAGTGAAAGAGTTAATCTGACCCCAACCTCCTCTCACATGGTGGGAGAAGATGTCTTTCCATCCAGCCAACTCAGGCAAGTTCACTCTTCCACTCAATTAATGAACTCTTCAGTTTATATTAGTGCTCCTACGTAGGTGTCCTTTGGAAATTGTCAAAACAAACGAAATGAATTAATCCAAACAATGACATAAATCATCAAGCAGCCAAAAAGCATCTACATCAAGTTTTAGTTCAGCACTGAAAACATAATGTGTAAGAGCAAGGTTATCATTAAAGAAGTGAAATGACTACTATTTCTTCAGAGAGATATATTAATGTGCTTAGCCCTAGGATTAATGTAATTAAATGCGTTCAGATTTTCATGTGTGAAGGCTCCAGGTCAAACAGGTATATTTACTGGCATAAATAGCTGGAGAAATGAGATGTGTTATCATGGGGTACATGATTGGTACACATGTGACCCCTAATGATAATTGTTAATGCAGGCATTAAGATTGTTAATGATCATCAGGTGTGTGATAGGTAGGATATACTTTACATATCGAGAACAAAAACAGTTTTGGAGGAAATGTAGTCATCAAGAGTGCGTTAACCTCTTCCACACTTTTCTAGAGCACCGAAATTAGGGTTTCTGGTGATTTTGGTAGACCAAAACTTAGTGGTTTCTGAAATGTTTTTATTATTAGTATAAATGATGGTTTCTTTAGTCTGCAGTTTACAGATTCCCAAAATCAGGGTCTCAAATCACAGTTTATATTATTATTAAAATTTAGGGTTTCTGATCTGCAACTTGCTGAACACGAGAATTAGAACTTCCCTAATATGTTGTTGATATATTATGGAAATTAGAGTGCCTCAAAATATCCTGCAAATCTTCATGATTTTTGGTATTAGGGAAAGTTGAGAACAACGCTCCTGCAAGTTCATGCTTCCTGGGATTGTGTTATGCTGGCTGAAATCTACTTCTCGTGACCCCTGATACTAGTTGGGGTTGCTCAGCTTTGGGGACAATTACTCTGCTCTTTTAAATCTTGTATTTCTCTCTTCTCAAGCATATGTTAAATCTTATGTCTGTGAATTAGGGGTAGAGACGATAATCACCGGCCTTGAAGCACTTTTCAGACAGTTTCAGGAACTAAATCCTCAGTCTAAAATGAGAATCAATGGACTTTCTTCACAAATTTTACAACTTTCTTCATAAATGCCAACCATCAATATATACAAATAGTGAGAGTTGCAGCGAACCATTTCTTGTTCCCACCAATGAAAACGAGGTCAATGAATCACTAGAATTCTTGCACTATGAACTAGAATTACAATCAAGGGATAGAGAGGACATTGAAACAGGAAAGACACACATTATCTCTCTCAGTATTAGATAGATTGTTTCCGGTGTTCATCAAATTTATTTCTCAGAATCCATTAGTCAAGCCCCTCAATAAGCTCGCTCTATGTCTTTCAACCTCCAATAAGGATGATCTTAGGCATTCCCAACAATCGGGTGTCTCTCAATTCATCCCACAAATACCTCTGTGATGTCCCAACCATAGCTCAAGAATTTGACATCAGGTTTTGATTAGCAGCTATGTGGATATAGGATGTAAAGCTAACACACACAAGTGGAATCTACAGCCATCACTTCCTACATAGTACAAATATCTGGATAACTGATGTCTTCATGTGCAGATGATGAGCACCAAAATGTAAAGCTAATACACCAGATGTAAACAAAGGACCATCAAATATGGAATTAAATGCAGCAATAGAACCATCCGTTTCTAGGTATGAAGTTCTCTGAATAGATAAATCTAGTAATTTTTTCGATTCGAGAGAGAAAACGCAGGAAACGAATGGCAGAAAAGAAGGAGACAAGAATTGAATGCCAAGATATCTTCGAGACAAAGAAAAGGTTTTACCGGAGCAGATGTTCGGCCAACATTCGCCAGATGATGATGACCTGAGAAGCCAAAAAGGGGGGAAGAAACGCACGAATTAGTACAAACCAGGAGAAGTGCCTCGATTTCAAAGAAGAAGAAGAACATGATGATGATGATGAATGTGATGATGAAGAAGATGATGATGATGATGATGATGAATGTGATGATGAATGTGATGATGAAGATGATGATGATGATGATGATGATGAATGTGATGATGAATGTGATGATGAATGTGATGATGAATGTGATGATGATGATGACGCAGAAAGCAGGATGCAGGAATCAAAACGCGAAGATTTTGAAGAAGCAGAAGAACATGATGAAGATGAAAGAAAGCGAGGAGAAGAATCAAAAGGGGGGAAATTTGGGGGTTATGCGAGTTTTGCGAAGGTTACCATGGCTGTGGGCGCCCAAGACGAAGACGAAGAAGTGGGAGAGAAGGGAGAGGGAGCAGACTAAACAGAAAACGATGGAGAAGGAACTCCATCTCCTGCTCCGTCCAAAAGGAACGCCATTGCTACCATTACTGCAACTGCTACCATTACTGCTACTGCTACTGCTACTGCTACCATTACTGCTACTGCTACTGCTGCTATAACTGCTACTGCTGCGATTAAGATGGGGAGGAGGAGGAGGAAAGGAGACCATGATTATTGCAAAGAGAGAGAAAAAGGAAGGAAGGAATCTCTCTCTGCACACTGTGTATGTGTGTCTCTGTGGGTTCTCCTCAGAAGAGAGGAAGGAGAAAAAGAAAGCAAAGCAAAAGAAAGGAATGGGAAGGGAAAGATAAAAGGAAGAATGCTTGCTTTTTTGCTTTTCTGCTTTTCTGCTTTTTTGCTTTCTGCTTTCTGCTTTTTGCTTTTTGGCTTTTTGGGCTTTGGCTTTTTGGCTTTTTTTGGGTGTGGGTTCTCTCTGTGTGTCTGTGGGCTCTCTCTCTTTCAGAAGAGAGGAAGGAGAAAGAAAGGAAAGCAAGAGAGGAATGGAAAGGAAAGGAAAGGAAGAATGCTTGCTTTTTTGCTTTTTTGCTTTTTGGGCTTTTGCTTTTTTGGCTTTTTTTGGGTGTGGGTTCTCTGTGTGTGTCTATGTGGGTTCTCCTCAGAAGAGAGGAAGGAGAAAGAAAGCAAAGCAAAGCAAAGCAAGAAAGGAATGGAAAGGAAAGGAAGAATGCTTGCTTCTTGCTTCTTGCTTTCTAGCTTTCTGGCTTTCTGGCTTTCTGCTTTTTGGCTTGTTTGGTGGAAGAGACACATGGAAGGTGTGACCACCCTTCTGTGTCCCCACACAAGAAGAAGAAGAAGACAAAATATCCATACATACATATAAATTATAATGATAGATCATTAGATAGATAGATAGATAGATAGATAAATATATAGATCAATCGGTAACACACATACATATAAATTATAATGATAGATCGATAGATAAATATATAGATCGATCGGTAACACGCATACATATAATGATATATCGATAGATAGATAGATAGATAGATAAAGATATAGATCGATCGGTAACACAGATACATATAAGTTTTTATATACATAATAGATAGATAGAAATAGACATAGACATATGTCCTCCTAACAGATCGATAGACAAAAATATAGATCGATCATCGGTAACACAAATACATATAGGTTTTATATAATAGATAGATAGACGTATGTACAGACACATGTGTAGATAAACATATAGATCGAACGATAACATACATACATAAATGTTTTATATAATAAATTGACTGACATATGTCCAAACAGACAGATAGACTAACATATAGATAGCTAGATACACATACACATACACATACACATAGGTTTTATATATTGCCCTCTGAAGGCCATGCATGACCCCGCATCCGCACCGAAAGTGAAACATGTGTTTTTCGCGCAGAGCATGCATGGAATTGACTCATAAGTCTCTACGCTCGAGATTTTCACCAGACAAACAGTGCAAATGGAGAGTGCACACTGTGACGAACAAGAGGAATGCACGTAGGGAGTGGACCATATCTGTAAGCTGTGGCAAGCAGTCTCGAATGGCATCGTGTTGAAATTTTGATACTTGGACAACTAAACTTGTTCGAGGAAGATTTATGCATAATAAACTAGTCTCCTTGCTTGTGTGCCGATGCTTAATCTCTCATCGAAGAGTGTGAGTTAATCAATGCATGCTTAATCATATATATGTATGTATTATATATGGGTTTGATCATTGCTCGAGGCTCAAAAGTGGCATTTAACTTTTACCACTATCCCCCAACATGTTAATATAAAATTTAAAGCTTTCGAAAATTCCATTACTGTTATATAATACTTCTTTAGTGCATTTCATGATGTATCTCACGCTTAGAGGTGCGTCTATTATTCAAAAACTTATTCTATGATTACTCGTAGATACTTGGTTCCAACCATAACATTGTCTACATGGAATATTCATTAATATTGTATGGTTGTATAAGGTACAATACTTCACATGATGCAAACTCCAAAGATTTATATGGCCCCCTCATATACTGGACTTTGAAGTTGACATGATCACTAATGACTTCTTTGCATGAAAGTGGCCATTGAGCTTTAACCATCTCAAAGTGGATGAAGAGATGAACTCGGATTTCACCGATATCAATAATCAATGTGCCACTTCTCGAGCAATTTTACAAAACTAGTTAGTTATGGTGACAACCCTTAGAACAACGAAGCACAAACACATTGGAAGCAAAAAGGGAGTGAGTAGAAGCGAAGCTCTAAGATGAGGCAAAGGTTTCGAGGGTTGCACCAAGGAGGGTATCATGGGGGGAATAACAACAACACACAAAGCGGGCATCTGACAGAAATGGTGAAAACTCATAGGCAGGTTTTCCCTAAGTTTTAAGATGAATGTGCATATACAAGCGCGCTTGAGTGAGCGTATTTGTAGCAATCAGCAATGAACCGAACCGTGAAATGTAGCTTAATGGTTTAAACGGTTCGATTTGGTTCAAGCCTTTATCAGTTTAACAGTTTAACATTTTAACATTTTTCAGTTTAAACGTTTTGAAACCGCGACTCAAACGGTTTAAACAATTTTAAAAATTAATATTCAAAATTTTAAAATTTTAAATGTAAAATGTTGAATTTTGACTAAACTTAAAAACCAAAACCGAACCACAAGATTGGGGCTTTAACGGTCTAACGGACTAAAGGTTCGAAAGCATCTAAAACCGTTTGGTTTGAGCTTGGATTTTTTGAAACGGTTCGGTTTAAACAGTTTCGTTTTAAGCGGTTTTGTGGTTCGGTTTAAGTTTCGATTTTATAAAGGGTTCGGTTTTAAACGGTTCGAGTTTGACACTCTCGAACCGAACCAAACCGTTCCCGATTGTTATGCGTTTGTGTGTGTTGCATACTCAGAGAAGAATGCTTTATAAAGAGAGAGTTCCTCCGCCATTCCTCAGCCTTAACACCATGGTGCCTTCTCCTCTCCACCATGATCATCATATCATCAGGTATGAAGCTCTACAGTGGGTTCTCAAGAGGCATATCAAGCCACCATAGAGTCACCCACATCAACATACATCGTCATCATCACCATCACCATCATCCTCCAGAAGAGCTCTGGGAATCTCTCTTCTCCGACCCATCTCAATGGTGGGACAACAGGCTCAACAAGACCAGACATGGGCAGCCAGATTTCACACACAAGACCTCAAGACAGCCCCTTTGGCTTAATAATAAGCAAAAACCATTGTGGGTTGAACGTAGCCTCCCGCAACTCGACTCGGCAAAGAGGACCAAATTCGCAACTATTGGCCGACAAATTCAATCTCTTTGTGAACAAGGGAATCTTGAATCCTCGTTCAATCACTTTTGTAACATAGAAAATGATGGTGTTTTCCCATCGGAATATGTGTATCTGGCTTTACTCAAGTTATGCAACATTTATAAGAGATCATATTATCTGGGTATCTTACATGCCCATCTTGCTCGACATGGTTTAGATTTGACTAGTTTTGTTGGTGATTATTTAGTGGTCACATTAGCTAAATGTGGTAACCTTGATGATGCATTCACCTTATTCAATCGGCTTCCTCATCGTACTGTGTTCTCATGGACAGCCATGATTTCATCATTTACAGATCATAAGAAGGGTCAGGAAGCATTGAAAATGTATGCAGACATGGTCAAGCAAGACGTGAAACTGGACAAATTCACATTTGCTACCTTGGCTAAAACTTGTGCCAGTACATCAAATTTGGAACAAGGAAGAAAAATTCATGGTGATGCTCGGAGGAGTGGTTTCATTACAGATGTCTTTGTGGGTAGTGCTCTTATTGGTATGTATAGTAAATGTGGCAGCATCAAAGAAGCAGAGCTTGCTTTTATTGAGATTTCTTGCCGGAACATTGTGTCTTGGAATGCTATGCTTTCAGCATATGTAGAACATGGCCTAGTGATGAAGGCTTTTCAGCTGTTTCACCAAATGCAAGCTGAATGTATATATTGTGATGCACGTACTTTTGTTATTTCCTTACAAGCATGCTGTATTCTTGCAAGGAATGAAGATTCGGATACGTTGGATATCCAGTCATTTAGTAGAGTAATAATTGCTTTGGAAATAGGACGAGGTTTGCATGCTGATTTAAAGAAAAAAGACCCAGCGTTCGATGTCTATATGAACAATGTGCTTGTGAGCATGTATGCAAAATGTGGTAGCATTGCCGAAGCTGAGAATGTGTTTTGTGGCATGGATGAATACCGAAATAGCATTTCATGGAACGAATTGGTATTGGCATATGTTGAGCAAGGGTGCATAGTAAAGGCCTTACAATTATATAAGGTAATGCAACAAGTATACACGACTCCAGATCAATGGAGCTTTGTAATATTCCTTCAAGCATGCTGCTTGCTTGAAGATAAGGACAAAGGCCAATTGATGGATGAATCGCACATCCGATTGATATCCCTTTTGATTGGCCGAGCCCTACACGATGATGCGAAAAGGATGCATTTGGCTTGTCATTTATTTGTTGGAAATAGCCTTGTGAAGATGTATGGGAAATGTGGGTCAACTATAGAAGCAGAAAATGTATTTGAACAGCTTACGCATCGAGATGTAGTGTCATGGAATGCGATGCTTTCAGCATATGTCGAAAAATCTGGTCAACAAGAGAAGGCTTTTGCACTATTTGAAAAGATGCTTAAAGCAGGGCCTTGGCCAGATGATATTACATTGGTTTATATGTTGCGAGCTTGCAGTGGAACCTCAGGAAGTTCACGTTTATGTAGGTTAATCCATGTTATTGTTTTGTGCATCGGGTGTGACGACAAGAGACCTCTTCTTGCAAACACGTTACTTCATGCCTATGGATGCTGTTCAAGGATGCCTGATGCCCAAGCAGTGTTCGATCGATTGACAAAAAAAGATGTGACTTCTTGGAATTCCCTAATTGCTGGTTATGCACAAGATGCTAACTTAAATGCATGCCTAGAGAACTTCGAAAGAATGCAAGGTGCTTTGGGTGTTGCGCCAGATGGGATCACTTTTCTCTCTATGTTTTTTGCTTTCAGCCATTCTGGCTTTATAGACAAGGGCATGGAGTTCTTTGCATCAATGAGCAAATATGGCATAACTCTAGAGATTAAGCATTTTGGTGGTATAATGGATATTTTTGCTCGAGCTGGAGATTTTAGGAGTTTGGAAAGCATGTTACTGAAGATGCCAATGCAGCCGGATGCGACACTTTGGTCATCTTTGTTGGGTGCTTGTCAAACACACAATAATAGATCTTTAGCCGAGTACGTCTTTAACCATGCAGTCAATCATGATGCAAGGGAAGTTCCTGCATATGTATTGATGTCAAACATATATGCTAGAGAGGAAGTGAAGTTAGATTTATAAACACACCAACCATATTTCATCCCTGAAGTATATGATACACATGGATGAAAATTCAAGTGTCATACTCAAATATCCACCAAGAAGGGTGAGCACATATATCCCTGCAGGAAGAAAGATATATGAACGTCTTATAGGGAACTTGTCAGATCGCTCGTCGGCCTTCATTGAAGGTTGGAATTATACTGCACGCTGCAGGATGGTCATGAACAGTCTTCTCTCTCTCTCTCTCTCTCTCTCTCTCTCTCTCTCTCTCTCTCTCTCTCTCTCTCACACACACACACGCGCGCGCGCGAGAAGGGGACCTGGGGTGTATTCGCACTCTGGTAGATGAACACATACTTCATCTTCCCAAGTAGTGCAGGCATTGTCTAAGCAAGGAATTGCTAACACAAGAGGTACATATACTATAGAACAGATCCTGTTCAAGTTTTCACAAAAGAGTTTTAACCCCCCATCTTAGGAAAGAGTGATGTCAAAGCGGATACACTAATTTGGTCCAATAGGTCAAATTTGACCACCTATATATTTCTTTCTACCCCCACGAGAACAATTTTTTTGTATGCTAAAATTGTCTTTACACAAAGGGTTGACATCGTATAGGCATAATGTAAAAGCATTGCCCTTCAATGCACATCTATTTAATGTGTGGTTATGTTGATTGTAACATGCAGTACAAAAATAAGAATGTATATGCCTATCCAAACAGTGGATATTTTTCTAACTGAAATTATTCAGCTCAAACAACTACTTTGAGACTACATGTTCAACTCCCACTAAGTCCTTTTATTTGATAGGTAACATTTCATACATCTGCACAACTTCACATTATTCACGGGTCAGAGTGCAATATGCCAAGTCAGTGTAATTCACCTAAAAATAATTGACTTCTCAAAAACTGACTGCTTAATGACCCTAAAATATTGAAAACAATATATTTGCAATCTTGATAAATGAAAATGCCAAAAAAACCATGAAACAATTGTTATCACTCATTTGAGATTGATTGATTGAAATATATTTTGGGATTTAAAAACCTCCAAAGGCTTTTTTAGGAAGAAAAAAACTCCAAAGGCCTCACGTTTCTGTTTTTCCAAATGCTAAAATATTTAGTTGTTTCCTCAAAAAAATTGAACTATCCCAAATTCTTAGCCATTTTTGTCAATACAAGCTTTTTCATAGAAACTTCAGGAGGCATTCTCAAGAAGTTTTTGCCTGGAAAAGTGGAATTACAAGTTATTTCGTCACAATAAGCAACAAAACCTCTACAGATAGATGAAAACTCTGCATGAGATGTTTTTCTCCAAATTATTGATGTTTCATATCGGTCGGCTAAGATAAAACTTCATATTGCTATAGTCGTCAATGAGAGGGTTAAAACTACTCTGTGTCTGCGTCCTTGATATATCCGCATATCGCTTCATAAAACTTGATGTAGAAACCTTTGAAACATGAATTCAGAGATGAAATAAATAATGGAAAAAGACAGAGAACATAGAAATCAAACATGAATAAAGAGTTTTCTTTTTCAATACTATATTCTGGTGGAAGCCTTTCTTAGTGTCTGCTCTGCCCTGGTTTAATATAGTGGAGCAATGAATATCCATCTTTCTTAGAAAGTGAAAATCAGTAGGGAAAAATATGTCTGCATCTCCCTGACACCACACACATTAAAAAGGATAAGTCAGTATAATCTTCCTCCTAAAATTAAACTGAAAGAAGAAGGATGTTGTGTTGTGAAAGAGGGGACATGCCTTTACATCAAGATATGAATTCAAGTCTTCAGTGCTACCATCCTTCTGCTCAAGCATCATTTTCGCATAAGAAAACACTAGCTTTTGAATATTAATGGAAGGAGAATAATATATACTCCATACCCACTTTCTTTGAAGGTTTCTTTCTAATTATTTCAGAAACGCAGAGGGGACAGGATTAAGGTTTCACACCAGCAAATATAAACTTATATAATGAACTATTTTGTGATGATAGTAAAAGGTTTTTGTGCAAGGATAATTAAACACATGTAATACCTTCCTAGAGACTAGAGGAGCGCAAACGCCATCAACTTTGACATCTGGAAGAGCATCAAAGTCTGATACAATCAACGACATGTTCGGACGACATGTATACAGAGTTTCTAGCAATTGCTGCCAGAAAACATCATTTGGTTTTACAGGCTTTGAAGGATACTATTTTGTTGGGTATAGTTTTGTTTTCTTTTTCAACTTACTAAGGTTGCAGTAGGAATCCAAATTTTCTTCTTTAGAGGGATGACGTTTGATACCATACTCCTAAGTGTCACCAACCATGGCGGTGTTGGCTTTGATCCATAATCCAAGATGTTGATGCAACGCTGCACGAGAGGATCTTTCACTGGCTGATACATTTCGACCAGCTTGCCATATGTTGGCCTGTAAATGAGCTGAAAACCTATAAATGACATATTTTCAACGCATAAAATCTTGTCCGATTGATATGATACCCTTTTGATAGGCGAGTTTCCATCCAGGCAGAGGCAGGATTCTCCTTGTAAATAAGATCATGTGGTTGATTATCTAGCACCTGGAAGCATGGGAATATAGAACATTTGAGAATATAACTAGAATGAAAAAAAACAATAACTTCCACTGCAACTGAAAAAAGAAACCTGACAAGTAGCATGTTGAAACTAGACCAACAAATGAAAAGTATAATACATTGATTATACATCCACCACCATGAACAGATATCTTCATAAAAATGATAATCATAATAGTCGAAGTGAAGAGTGAATGACATATGATCAAGACACCTTTATTACTGGATAAAAAATGGCTTACCCTCAAGATATCCATAGAAAGGTTGCTAACTTGCTTAAAAAAGATCGCTAACTAGGGCTACATGATATGGGTTAACGCATATCTACAAGCTATTTATAGCCATCCAGAGCTGCACGTTGGATACACAAAAAAATGCATCTAAGGGAGTGGTGTGGAGATATTGGAGATTTATAGGATTAAAGTAATTAGCTAAATAACACCATAACGTATTATAGTATGCCACATTCTTATAATTAATGATTGAATATTGAGAAGTTGAAGCATATGTCTTGGTAAAAACAGTTTCACTAGGATATAGAAGTATATCACAATTTCACCCTCTATGGTAGATACTGAAGTTTCAAATTTCAAGGCAACTATAATTAATTTACCTCGAGCATGATGACAAAGCATGGATGTCCGTTAACCTTCCCTGCATCATAGAATTAATTCCACTTTTCTCAGTGTTAATATTTAATTATAGGATACAGAGTGAATGAAAATTGATTAAGTTGACATGATCACATTACCCCATCCTCTCTTGTCACATGCATCTCTACACTCCACAGAAAAGCGTGATCTGTGAGTATCATCTGTATGAACAGCAGCGAGTTGTATTCTAGCCAATGCTCTGCTTATCTCAACAGAACTGCAAAACAACTATCACTTAGGTAGTTGGAGATCCAAATTAGGTCAGGCAAAAGCACTTTAGCATCATATATATATCATGGACTTGAATTGCATTTCATAATGGAATATTAACTTGAAATTTGTCAAACAGGTTTACACACTAGCACAGGATGTTGAATTTACTCTATTCAAATACATTGCCACAGTATAGCAGAAAATCCTATGTATAATAGCAAATTAATATATCAGAAAACCCAATGTATGAACAGCAGTGAGTTGTATTCTAGCCAATGCTCTGCTTATCTCAAAAGAATTGCAAAACAACTATCATTTAGGTAGTTAGAATATTAACTTCAAAATTGTTAAACAGGTTTACACGCTAGCACAGGATGTTGTTTGAATTTACTAGTACTATTTCAAACACTCCAAATTAGGTCAGGCTAAAGCACTTTTAGCATCATATGCATATCATGGACTTGAAGTGCATTTCATAATAGAATATTAACTTCAAAATTGTTGAACAGGTTTACACACTAGCACAGGATGTTGGAACTTACTAGTACTATTTCAAACACATTGCCACATTATAGCAGAAAACCCAATGTATAATAGCAAATTAATATATGATAGTGCACTAGGTGTTACATGAAGTTGAAAATTGGCATATAGAACATGTTTGTACCATACATTTAATGATTGCACATTCACATGTGAAAATTACACATGTTTTTAAAAAGTAATTCATATTCCAGAAATCTACATGTTCAAGCTAGTTACAATATAATCTACTGCTCTGTAAAAGATACTCCGCCAGAAACATAAAACATAAAAAACAGGCACATACATTATAACCAAGATGACCAAAAAACACCTCATCTAGATGACGATGAAGAAAATGCAAAAGATTTTCCAATCAAATTCAAGAATTCTAGGTGGCGATAAATTTATGGATGCCAGAGTCCAGACGGTGATCATATGAGTGGTCAGTAGAAAGGGAAATCACGATCATGACTTAATATATAATACTTAAAAAGCAATACATAATCTATACAAGCATTCAAAGAATATTGATGCTTCGCTTGTGTTTGAATTCATTAGATAAGTCTTCATGGATTCTTGGCATAGTGAACATCAATGGTATTCAGCTTAGCTTGATTCGTCAAATAAGCCTTTGAGGAACATTTTTCAAGTTCTGAAAAATAAACTAATGCAATATTCATAAACGATAATTCTGTACTTAATGTAAGTGGAGTGATCAACCGTACATGTATCGCATGTTGTCATAAACCCCTGGTGCTTCAAGCTTTATATAGTCCAATATATTTTTCGCACAAGTGCCAGTGCCCCCACCAATCTCAAATATCTACTCATGGAAAGCATGTCCTTATTCAAAGTTATTAATGCAACATTCACCGTTTATATATTTTTAAATATGAAATGAATATGTTTTAAATTCCACCCCTATTATTGTATCATACTGCAGCTACGAAGAATGTCATGGAGTTCCCACTAGACTATTACTATCATCTGAAGTAAAACCTACATATAAAAATTGTTAGCTAAAATGTTGATATTCATCATTACATGCCAGAAATTGTTTCAATGGCACTGTATGCATGTTCACATTACAATTAGGTAATATATGCATGTCAATTTACAGATTCATTAAGGGTATCCTGATAATTTACAATTAGGTCATATATACATGTTCAATTTAAAGTTTCATTCAGGGTGTGCTGACAATTTACAAGTAGACAATATATGCATGTTTAATTTAGAGTTTTATTCAGGATATCCAGACTGAACAATTAGGTAATATACGCAGGTTCAATTTACAGTTTCATTCAGGGTATCCTGACAATGTACTACTATAAAACTATAAAGTAATATATGCAATTAGATAATATATACATGTTCAATTTTACAGTTTCATTGAGGGTAACCCGACAATGTACTACAATTTAGAGCATGTTTTTTTGCTCTACTTGTCTATCCACTATAAAGCAATGCTGTAAAAACAGTGAGACACCTTTGAACAACTATAAGGCAAAGCTACAAAGGTCCCCAAAAAAGAGTGGATTTTGTGCGTGAGTTTCTGGGGGGGAAAGTAGTCTGCAAATCTAGTACTCCATACTGTGGCACCTTTGAATCAATTCTAGGACAAGCACTATGTGCACTAGCTCATTTGTAACACCAACCAAGAACCCACCTGTGGTGAAAACAATTGTCTCAAATCCTCACTAGAAATACTATCAATACTAGATTGCAACCACTTTTACTCATTAAAAGTGATTGCTTTGGTTTCCGAGTCTCTCCACCTTGAATAAGCTGCATATTGGGCCATGGTTGATATACTGAACTCGAGTACTAACTAAAATTTCAATAAATAAGCATTCAATATGAAGATTCTTTGAGAAACAGAAAGATTTCATATAAAGACCCAAAACATTTGTTTAGGAGCAGCATTTACAAGCGATAAACCTGTCATTTATGGAGTTGCCTAGGGATTTGATAGTGCTGGTGAAGATGTTGCCTACATGCATTTGATCGTATATGCATCGTTTTTTATATATCTCTACATTCTTTTATTTTCTTCATGAAGATGTTACACAGTATGCTTGGCAGAAAAGATAAGAAAAGTTACACTTCAAAGTACTCTGGTTCCACATGTAACTTAAGGAAATTTTGATTCATTAAATTAGTGCTTTATTGAGTTATTTGACCCATTGAATTGGTACCATAGTTTCTCTATTGCAAATACCATCAAATTCTAATTCACAATTTTATGCCAGAAAATATCAGTATCAATTAAATCACCTGTAATGGGAATCTACGATCATGATTTGCAAGCATGTATCTTGAAAGTGCATAGCCATACCATGGCTGGAAACGCAGAAGAACATAATACAATTAGATCATGTCTGGAACAAAAATCCGCACACTGGAGTGACTACACAATGGAAAGACATATAGTTATCTTTGCTCAAAATTTAATATTAATTAAAACTGTCAAGTTTTACTCCTAATATTTGGATAGCAGACCAGAAATCTTTCATGCCACTGTAGAGTTGTAGCTGGATAGTAGCGCTTTACTATTTAAAGGAAGAAACCATTAACATGAGAAAAAAGTAATCTCAAATACATTGCATGATATGCTTTTTATCACACATCATTCCAGCTGTTCTCAGAAGTAATAGTCATGTCAATAGCATAGCCTAGGAGACTTCAATAATTAAGCCTTAAACCATTCAGGTTTAAAGAGTGCTTTACATGGACTCACTAGCTTCATTCCATTGAATGTGATCGATAAATATCTTCTTTGGACCTCCCTTCGCTTGGGGGTGGTTGGGTGGATCGGCACCCTTCTTGCTCTCTCTGTCTATTTATTATCTTATCTGTTTCCTTATTATCATGCCTACATTAGAAAGTATCTCTAACAACTTTTCATCATCAATATTTATAACAACTTGTCAAGTAGTGCCTAATGGATTGCTCCATCCTCACACTGTTTTTCTGTATGAAGGAACTGTTGATATCATGGACGCCAATTCATTGATCTGGGAATATTGTTTCTTCGAAGTTTGATACTAAGTAGCCATCACAAATTGAGCTTGGAACCTACCATACTTCAGCTAGATGTGATCATGTAAACGTTGAGAAAAGGACTCCTCAATCGGAGCCAAATAGGACTTGCAAAACAAGACTGAAGTATCATGAACTTCAAAGAGCGTTTGATGGGTTGAACGGAAAAACAAAACATCCCTTGGGGCATTCAACACCTATAAACTGTATACATTGTTTTGAAAAAGATTTAAAATTTGACAGTTTTGCTTCCCTCTTCATTCACATTCACAGGTACAGTGAGGACAGTACACATAAATAACATAAATACCATAAGTAGTATGCTAACTCTTCCATGGATAGAGAGAGGGACAGTGCACATAAATAGCAGAAACAATAGGCTAAGGCATAACTAATCAAACCTTGAAAAGTTCCACAGGTGTGAACCAAGAAACATCACTCTGCTTGTATAAATCGTGAAGATATTGCATGTAATGTCTTCTTCCTGGAGATCAAGCCACAAAATCTATGATTTCATACAACATACAAACAGATAACTTTAACAACAAAACTCTAAAGTTTGTGCAATGTGTGCAAACAGAAAATATCAATACAAAGTCTCTATTGCACACGTTACAACAGACAATGAGATCATCCCACAAAAAAAAACCAAAGCAAGCACAAAAACATTGAATTAAGAATTTTTTTATGAAATGACACTCTATTTGTTTGCAATATGATTGATACGCAAAATGTCACAACATACAATGAGATTATCCAACAACGAAATTTCAAGCAACCATACTGTACACAAAGAGAAAATATAATCTTAAGGGAAACATTCCAAAATGACATTCATTCAGATTGTTAAGTGATTACGGCTGGCCTTTTGGCTGGAAGGCCACCCTTTATTGCTTAACTAATCTGAAAGCATGAAGAAATAAAAGAGTTAATCCAATTTAATGCACAACCGATTGATCAAGATTTGGACAGTATCCACATAAAATGATACTAAGTAATCATTGTTCAAGGAACATGCTACTAATTTTCTCTTGATTTAAAGCCTCTGCTCGATATGCACAATGTCACAATATAATATGAGATAATTCAACAATAAAATTTGAAAGTATGCACGATAAGAAACATTCCTTCAAAAACTTCGTTTTATGTGCACAACATCCCCCAGAAGTTCTGAAGCATGCTTACTTTTCATCACAAAATTACTACACTTACTGGTAGGCTCAAGTTCGTAATGCTCATGGTACCTTAAAACAGAATAACATAAATTAAACTCACTCATATTACTTGTTTATAGATTAGTAACAAATATCCCAAAAGAATGCATCAAATTTGATCCACGTCAATGATATGTCACCCTGATCATTAATCCTTATACATTAGAAACTCTACTAGAGACTGCTAAGGTGGAATCTAGTTTCTCAGTACCTTTTATGGCATTAAATGAGATGGGTTCTGACATGATACCCACTGCTTCAGGTTTAGCCGAGAAGTAACCATGCTGAGGATCATATAGAGCTTGGTGGATGAAATCTCTGACCTGAAAAAGGTCACATGATGATTCTTCAAATATATATGCATACATAAACACACATACCATACAAAAATACATAAGCATGCACATACACATACACATACATGTCCATATCCATATCCATAACATACATTATATATAATTACACATATATAAACATATGCATACATGCACATAACCGTATCCATATACATATACATAAAATACATATATGTAAAATATGCATTTATATAATGAAAACTCACAAAAAATGAAGTGATATTTTTTACCAGGATGGGAGAGTGTTCTGGGACTTGGAATGAAGATGTGGTTGTGGATGTGGATGCGGATGTGTGGAGGTATGAAGCTGCAGCAGGGGAGTAAAATCTCCTCCTCTTCCTCCCCCCCGCCACGAGACGACAAAACACGATCATGACATGACAGTGGCAGGCTGCAGCAGCAGCAATGGGTTCTTCTAAAAAAACACTCACACAGTGCAAATCTCTCTCTCTCTCTCTCTCTCTCTCTCTCTCTCTCTCTCTGCCTCTGTCTTCTTGAGGTCTCTACACTAAACCTTTGCGTTTTGCTTAATTCTTTCAGATGCCCCTGAAGGGTGGATGGGACAGAATGCAAATCTCTCTCTCTCTCTGCTTTTGTCTTCTTTAGGTCTCCACACTAAACCTTTTGGGTTTTGCTTAATTCTTTGGGATGCCCTTGAAGGGTGGCCTCAAATTACGAGCAGAAGAGACTCAGCAATCAATCAATACCCTGTGTTTCTCTTCATCTTACCGGGTGGGTCTATCAGTCATCATCCATCATACACTCTAGGGTTTCGATCAATCACCCTCTTAGCCAATCCCAATGCAAAAGTTTATATTTATCCCCTGAGACATTTCTTCTGATGCCTGATTTCGAGTCCAAATTTTCTGTAATTGAAATTTTGTATATATATTGGACACCTTGTGTCTCTCTTATGGTTGTACCAATGTGGTTCTCGTTTTAAAATTCAGTGTATATACACCTTGTGTTGTTTCATGGTTGTATCCGATATGGGTCTCGTTTTAAAATTCGGTACATATATTGGCCACCTTGTTTTGTTTGATGGTTGTATCCAATATATAAAAAGTGGATCACGCTGAATCCACATCCAAATGATATAAACAATCTCTCTGAAATGTGGGTCTATGGGAATAAGCCCATTAATCGCCTTTTGTGGGATCCTGGTGAGTGGAAATGGCAAACCATATCGCAAGGAATGCTAGGTAAGCAAATCCCATTTTTTTAGTATTCGGTAAAAATGGGTAGAGAATTGCTAAGGAGGGGTGTGGTTGTTATGCCAGCAGCGTGTAATATTTGGAAATCTGGTAATGTAACAAACTTTTGGTTGAATGCTTATTGGAAATGGTTATGGGCCATGCAAATTCCTAAAAAAGTTGTGTTATTTAGATGGCATAAATGTGAAGTCATGGATGTGGGGGCATTGCCATGATTAAAAATGTGATAGTTGTGGTTCTCCCATTGAATCGGTTTACCATGTTTTATGGATATGTCCTATTGCTAGAGCAGTTTGGAAAAAAATGTTGAGAATGTTGTATCCTATTTATGGTAAGCAGGTGTACACATGGGGTTTTATGAGATGGGGAAGAGTGGCTAAAGAAATTCAGAACTATGAAAAGGAGTATGTTGATTTTCTTCTCCTCTCCGACGGAAGACATGTATTGGAGGTCTCTTATACTAGAACAATCCGTTGTTTGGAAGAGGACAAGGTCTGGTCTACGATATCTTCTTTAGTAGTTTGGGTATTGTGGAAGGCTAAATGTAAATGTGTATTTCAAAAAGATAAACAGGATGCGGTTGAGTTAGTCAAGGAGATATGGTTAATGCTCTTACATAGTCTAAGAGGTCAATATGAAGCAATAACTAATGAGCTTGAGGTTGTGATTTGTAAACAACAACAATTTCGAGAAATTTGGAAAAAGGCAGAGGTCTTCACCTCTTTTGGAGAGAGAATAAAGTTGAGATATGCTCCACCAAGATGGCTTTTTCCGACCCGCGTCTTGGAACAACTCTACGTGAGGGCTTTTGATACATGTGGATATGAGGGTTATAATATATTGTATGAATTCGTTGTAGAATTTCGGCATATTTCCATTAATACCAAGGTGAATCTTCATTAAAAAAAAATTTAAAAATCGGTATATATATTTGGCCACCATGTGTTCTTTGGATGGTTGTATCCACTAGGGGTCTCGTTAGGATCATGACCATTGTAGTGTGTTCCTTGAAAGCATCTGGTGTTTTACCATGCATGTTTTGGGCAAAAATCCTTCATGAGTTTAATTAAATGATACGATTTTGGTAGCATAGATATTGTGTAGTTTTTTGTGTATATGTTTGAAATTTGTGTTTCATCACTTACTAATATAAGAAGCGATTTTCTAATGGCTCATGTGGGGTATGTGAGAGTAGTTCTATCAACATGTCATCGTGGAAAGTTGTAGATTGACAGCAAGCAAGATCACACTTTGCATAAAAAGGTTGCACTTGTGGTTTGCCCACATTAGACTGTTCTTCCTTGACCTCATATGAATTGAGATGGTTGATGAATGGGTTGAAAATTATTTTCATATGACTAGGAACTTTAAGCCTTGATGGTCAGATTAAATACAGTTTAGTTGCTTAATCAACCATCCAAGTTTTGCGTGGGCTAAATGATCACACTTTGTATCGTCAATGATTTATGTAACGAAGCCTTATAAGGATTATACAGTTGAGTTGCTTAATCAACCATCCAAGTTTTGTGTGGGCTAAATGATCACACTCTGTATCGTTAATGATTTATGTAACGAAGCCTTATAAGGATTGCATTATTGATGTTCTTGAAGTCAATTGACATTCAAGGATTTTATAGTGCTCTAATTTCTCATAACTTTAGAGTTAATCAAACATGGAGCAACCCGTATCTAGCCATATTTTTAGAGTTTAGAAGTTAATGAAACATTCAAACCTTTGTGTGAAGTTGATTTCTAATGATGAATCTGTTCAATACTCTTGGGTTGAGGCATCGAAAAGTTTGATTACATTAAACTACCTAGAATTGGGAAAAGGACTTCACGACATGATTACCTTCTTTTTTGCATATCCCATATTTAAAGGAGGAACAAGTCAAAGAGCCAGACATCCTTATAGCTATTTAATAGATTATAGAGTTGCTTTGCAAATAACATGGTGTTTAATATATATATGATAATACATTTAGCTCAAAAACAATGAAACTTATCAAGTACATGTTGAAGATGTTATTAGGAAAAATATGAAAACACATTTACATTCAAATTTCATGTAGAAATTTATCGTAACCAATTATTGTTCTACAATATGGTCCACTTGATGTGGAATCAATGTAAAGTTATTTCACAAATTTGAAGCACTTTGATGTTGAAGATTAAAGAGAAAATCAAAATGTGTTCTTACGTATGAGAAGTCATGGTCAATTCAAGAATGAATAGACATCCAATGTTTATGCAAGATGTCTTTATAGTATAGATATCTTATGGGATAAATTATTCCGTGTCCCTTGATCATTTGCAAGTCATTTATCATAGTTCCCCATCGATGTAAGCTAGCCCATTTGTTTAGGTTACAATAGGCTATACATGTAATTTGCCCACGTTCTAAATCTCAAGATTGCAATGGCGATGAAGCTTTTCTATTGTAGAGAGGGGGCGGGGGTGAGAAATAGACGACAATGGCAATTATTTTTAGTGTACTTTTCATACACTCGAATGCTTTTTCTACAAATCCTTTCCTATGTCCTTGTACATATTTGGAAATAGTAACGACATTTACTTATCTCATTTCGTGTCGTCAAATGATTGGATTGGGTATATACACATGTGTACATTAAAAAAGACACATTGATGTTATCATACATTTTTCTCAGATCATTAAATAAATTTGTATGTATCTTTGGAGTGGATATACACTTGGGTCCTCTTGATGCATAAGGCATGCATTTTTCATGAGCTTTTTAAAGCATTTATAATTTATTTATGAGACGTTTCTCGTGTCGGCATATTGAAGCATTTATCTTGAATCCATGAACTTTATTCATATCTCTAGGAAACTTTCTCACGTAATCCTTGAAAAACAAATGTATTCGAACGTTCAAAATGGTGTAACATCATTTTCTTTCGATTGTGTTGTCACTTGTAAGCAAGTGAATAGTAGTAATGGGATTTCATTCCTATTGGTCTTAAATTTTAATATTGTTATGGAATATGTTTGCCAAGTCTAAAGAGATCATCGATCAAACTTAAATTGAGCATCCTTTAAGAAAGAGTTGTAAAAGAAAAGAATGCTTTTGACTATCCCAATATATTGCCATTCTTCTTATATTTGGTTAAACGTAGCTTTTATACTCACTATTTTCCAATTGAAAGTCTCTTTTAATTATGATTGACCAACTTGATCAAAGCCAATTGTATTGGTAACAAGATCTCGATAGTCAAGGCAATTTACTTACGAACAATCCCAAACATTGCAACTTGGAACAACAAAAGAAACTTCATCTTTCAATGTTGTGAAGGAAAAGTCTGCATGCAATTTTATAGCCGCAGATAATGTTTGAACTTCTAAAAAAAATGAATCGATAATCCTCAAGAATGATTTGACTACTCAAAATATCCAGAAGAGAGACCCGTATTGTTGCAACATCAAAACATAGTTGAAGGGTCAATAAACGAATTAATAATAGGCATGAGTATAATAAGACATAGGACTTCTATATAAGGAGAGGATCATGATTATATGTAGGATAAACAAGAGACAATTTAGAGATATGAGCCCTATCTAGACATGTCCATTAGTGTATAGATAATTCCATGATCATTATTAGTTTGCACAAAAACCAATCACTTAAAACCTTTACGCCATTAGTTTGAGATACAACATTGTGGCATAATAGAGGTGTATAATACCCACATAGTTTTATTGTTTTTTGCAGAGGCTTGAATAAGTGTACCAATTGCTCCTTGTCTGAGGTTTGAGACGGGTGATAAGGGTCAAAAACTAGACCACACGGGCACGGTGTAGAGACAAAGAACGGGGAACATCGGAAAAAGGAATCAAAACAAAGGACAAGGCAAAACCCCGTAATTTGTAGCGATTACAAACCGCACAAAAAAGAAACACATGATTCGATACGGCGACAACTTTAAGGCGGGCGAACAGATGAGGCAAGGAGACAAATATATAATGGTATATGACTAATACCCCTCGATTCATTATGTATTTGGTTGTGTAGCTAACTAAATATGTATGTATTGGTGCTTCTATGAAAGGAAAATGACTCTATTTGTTTGTTTGCTTGTTTGTTGGTATGTATAATAGACCAAGGGTATTCCGGAGAGAGAGGTGGTGGAGCACCAAGAAGGCGTACTAACCTTGTATAGTGATGGTAGCTTTGAGAGGTGCATAGATCATTATGTCCCATCCTCCTATGGCACTCTCGAGAGCGGGGTTGCGACTCGAGACGTGGTCGTTGACCCAGACACGGGCGTGTGGGCCCGCATATTCCGGCCCAAATCCACCTTCTCTGGCATGGAACCCCCCGAGAAAGTGCCCATTGTCCTACACTTCCATGGGGGCGGCTTTTGCGTGGGCAGCCCAGCCGCCCCGCACACCCACGGCTTTTGCCGCGCCATGTGCTTGGCCACGCGGTGCTTGTGGGTGTCGGTCTCATACCGCCTCGCACCCGAACATAAGCTCCCGGCCGCATACGACGACGGGGTGTCCGCGTTCCGGTGGCTCTCGGAGACCGATGACCCGTGGGTGTCAAGCATTGGAGACCTCGGGAGGGTTTTCGTGGCCGGTGAGAGTGCGGGCGGGACAATGGTCCATTACGTGGCGGGAGAGATTGGCAGCAAGGCCATTGCGGGGCTACTCCTCGTGCACCCGGCATTCCCTCAAGAGAGGCCCGCCTATGACCCGGCCTCGGCCAACCTTAGCAATGCTAGGGTGCAATTCTACCACACCTCGGCCCTACCGGAGGGTGCGCAGTTCGGGCACCCACTCATGAACCCGATGCATCCTGAGTCTTCGATAGCGATCCACGACCTCCCGGACGTACCCGTGCTCGTGGCCGCGGCCGACAGCGACCCTTTACTCGCTGGCGCGGCCGAATATGTGGAGACACTCCGGCTTTTCCGGGACACTGGCCTGCCCGAGGCCTCCGGATCGTTGGCCGCTTCCGTGGAGTACTTCGAGTCCAAGGGAGTCGGGCACTGCTTCCACATGTTCCCCGAGAATGCCCCGGACGAATCCTCGGCACTCCGAGGAGCCCTTGCTAGCTTCATCTCTAAACATTCCTACCCCAATTGATCTACATACTAATCAATAAAAACCTATTTCATAATGATTTTTTTGTAAATTTGTCTTCTATTCCAATGTCTATGGTGGAACAATATTCCTACCCCAATTGATCTACATAGTAATCCCAAAAAGCCTATTTCATTAAGAATTCTTTGTAAATTTATCTTCTATTCCAATGTCTATAGGGAATTTATTCCAAAAGACCATGGTGTAATGGTAAGTACCCATTTTAAGAAGCCAAGCCCAATAATACTAAAGATGTAAATTGGACTAAGCAATGCTAAGACAACCTGCTCAATCGATCCATAACTTTGTATATCTGAGATGCTTCGTCATCTCATCTTGTGACAAATAGTCCATTGAACTAATAAGTTATGGTGATGAAAGGTTGGCTAGGGTCGTTCAACACGACTATGCAATATTCATTGTAATATTGGACTATTTTGTATATTGCCTTTCGCCACTTTAATTTTAATAGCAATGGAGCATATTCTTTCATGAAAGAATACATATGTGGTGTCCCATGATTTGTAGGGCTCATAGGATATATGTAGAAAGTTACATTTTGCGAGATTGTAGAAACCTAGACACTCTTTCTTTTAAACACACATAAGTCACTACGATACGTACTCGAGCCCTCAACCAGACCTTACTCCAACAAACTATATTCAACAAAACTAGTTTGCTTTGTTTTATCAAATACTATGGAGCTAGTGAACAAGGTCACGGTTATCCACAACTTATGTAGATTGATGACCCATACTCCTCTTTATGATGAATTTCAACCACCTATTGAGAGTTGCGACATTACGATGATATAGATTCTCATTGGGTTGGTCTGGAGGTGCACTCAACCTGGAAGGATGACAAACTCCATTGCTTACACGATGAATGCAATGAACAAGTAGGAAATATAATGAAACAACACCAACAAGAAGTAAGGAGGTTTTTTGGAGCATGCACATTTTCCATATCTAGATCACTCATCGCTAAGCATGCATTGCTAAATTGCTTTATTGCATGCTATTTATTATCTAGCAATTATCATAGGATGAATATATCTATTATTAATTGGTGTAGTAGATTAAGTGTGTTAATGTTGGTTTAACTCATAGTTGTTAAAAAATGTGTACTTTATGTCTCGAATATGTTTTAGAATTGACTTGAGTATTCTACATGTAATGTATAATTCAGAACTGCCACTTAATAATGTTTGACACGTTCGACACATTTAACAAGTATAAACATTGTCACCAGGGTCTAAATTTGACGGGTTAGTATTAAAGTTTTTTGACATGCATTTTTTAAAGATGTCATTTGACATACAAATTTTAATAATGAAAAGCTCTATATGATGCTTCATTGTTATACATTTCATTACTATAGAAAGTGCACAAAGATGCACAAATAAACATAACTACGGAATGGGCTATTTGCCCCTCCCCCCCAAAAAAAATAAAAGAAAAAAAAACTTTTTGGCCCCCCTATTTTGGCTATTTTGGCTAAACCACCCATTCTTCATTAGAGCAAACTTCTCGAAGAAAACGGGACAGTGGTCTATTAAAAAGGCAACTATTGTACACAATCATCCTATTTCTGACAATCTTGGTGGTATATCAATGGCTCGTAGACTAACTGATACAGAAAAAACCATTGTTCGCGACATGGCAAATGCTGGAGTTGGTGCGGCTTCAACTTTGGCCTACTTGAGAGAAAAAACCAGAAATCAATGGACCACCAGGAAAGAAATCCACAACAAAAAAGTGGTTGCAAGAGTTGAGTTTCTTGAAGGGCGCTCGCCAATTCAAGTGTTATACGATGAGATCTCCACTGGCGACTTTATCTTCAATTCCAAGGTGAACTCGAACGGCTCAATCAGTAGCCTTTTCTTTTGTCATCAAAAGTCAGCAGATCTTGCCAGACGGTTCAATGTGGTATTTGTCATGGATTGCACCTTCAAAACGAATAGATTTGGCATGCCGTTGCTCAACATCGTTGGAATTACGGCTACAAATAGTACGTTCAATGTTGGATTTGCGTTCATATGCAATGAGACAGAAGCCATGTATGTTTGGGCATTGCAGTCATTTGAATTTGTGACAAAGCCATTAGTAATTGTAACTGATCGAGAACTTGCATTGATGACTGCAATTGCTATCGTGTTCCCTTCTACAAAGAATTTGCTTTGCATCTGGCATGTCAACAAAAACATTCTGGCCTATGCAACGACGAAGTTTGCAAGCACCGACAACACAAACGCCTATATGGACGACTGGAACCAGCTTCTATACTCTTCCAGCGAGCTAGATTTTGAGGCTAACTGGGCCACGTTTCAAATGAAATGGCGACCAAGTCACGATGCGTTGGTGCAGTATGTATACGAGACTTGGCTGATTCACAAAGACAAGATTGTACGTTATTGGATTGGTCGCTTCCCTCACTTTGGAATGACCTACACCTCTCGCATTGAAGGCAACCATTATGTTGTCAAGAGGGTTTTAGGCATTGTAAATAATGATCTACTCACTGTATTCAAGAAAATCCGTTTACTATTGGACACAGTTGACGGAATTGAACACCAAAATGGAGTATGACAAGTCTACACAGGCACATCGACATGCACTCGAGTTCATGTTGCCGCTAGTAAAGAAGATATCCAAACACGCATTAGACAAGTTATTGGAGTAGTACAAGAAAGTTATTGACAACAATTATGGTGATGAATATACGGGGTTGTTTCGATCAAGTTTTGGTGTCCCATGTTGTCATGACATTTTGAGATGCATCCAAAGAAATGAAAGATTCCATCTTGAAGATATTCACTGTCAATGGAACTTGATTGCGTGTTCAATGGTTCAACACACCTCTATAGTTGAGCCATGTTTGTCTCCCATAAAGCGTTTGATGAGGAAAATCAAGCAAAGATTGTATGAAACTGACGATGACCAGGTTGTTGTTCTCATGACACGATTGGATGAAGCAAGTCAGGCACCACTGCAATCTCTCTCCAATCCAGTGGTGGTAACTAGGAAGCGAGGTCGCCTTGCAGGGTCGAAGAACAAAAAGGCCAACCAAAGGGAGAAGTCACTATTTGAGTACTCTACCGGTCGCAAATGTTCCAAATGTGATCAAGCTGGTCACAATGCACGCACTTGCAATATGCATGTGCCCCCCCATTTTGGCTATTTGCCCCTGCAGTACTAAGAATGTTATTGAGAACGATTCCTTTTTATGTAATAGTTGATAAACCTTTTTATGAGGTTGTAAAGTGTAATAGTTGATATATATCACAAAAACATTTTGGTTGAGGTGAGAACTATCAAATTTTTATTTTTATTTTTGTAATACCAAGAAGGTTGTATTTGACTTCCATTAATATAACTCATTTTAGCTATTTGGTACTTCACAACAACAACCAAATCACTTGACAAGTCACTGGTTTAATCTCTTTTGCATCCTCTCGCTGGAAGAGGAACACGGTTTTAACAAAGGACCTCGTACTTAACTATGCCCTATCATTCATTGGGGAATAAGCTTGTTGGAAATTCTAGTCTACGACTGCCTTTGTCTTAGACAAGCAGATTTGTTCCAACAAGGTATTGTTGTAAGTGTTATTGGGAAAGAAGATATAAACATTCTCCACTTTATTGCCTACGTGACTCATAAGTTGTATCTTTAGAGAAGTTTCGGGTTACAATGCTTTGTTTGATCCATGGACATAGCTAGACCTATTTCAGTTGCGTGTTTCTTGTTTCCACCACCAGACATAAGAGACAACTAACAAACAGTGAATATTGCTAAACAAAACTGAAATATAAGTGACAAAAGATGGTGAATGATGAACATGTTATTAAATGATATAGAAGACAATGAATTTGCATTGGCATACTATTAACATCACATTATTGTAAGGGGAAAATTAGAATATGGTTTACAATAAGAGATTCATGCGAAACACAAGCCATCGTGTTTGAGATATTACAGATTCCTAGAAATTCATTTAACCAATGGAGACCTTAAGATGGCCACAAAATGAGATATTCAAGATCGATCAAAACATCATGTAACCAATTGAGGTTCTATGGGGCTGAGAGGCCCTCTTTTCCCTGATTTCTAAAAACATGCTTCACATCAAAACTTAACCACTGGTTTAAGATCTATCTATCATCTTCTCTAAGACATCTCTAAGACTCTCCTTTGATCTTGAGAACTCACTTTTGTGAAAGAAGAGAATCTCTCTGGTGGATGCATATATATATATATAAATAAACGCTCACTTGGTCACTCACTCACATCTCCATCTCCATCTTCAACGTGTTCTTCTTCTTCCTCTTCCCTCATTTGTTGCCTGTAGTTTTGGTGGATCCATGGCAGAAACCCATATAGTGATCAATAAGACCAATAATTATAAGAATCACGATGAGGAATTCCTTCCTTCCCCATCATCGTCATCTAGTTCCGCGTTCAAAAATAGGGGGGCCAAAAAGTTTTTCTCTTTGTTAGGGGGCCAAAATGTTTTTTTTTTCTTTTTTTTTGGGGTGGGGGGGGGGGGGCAAATAGCCAAAATGGGGGGGCAAATAGCCCATTCCCATAACTACCTCACAAAGATAATGAAATACATAAAATAAATATTGTGTTAATGTTTTAACTTATAAATATGAAAAAAAGGTTATTTTTTGGAAAACAATATTTTGTTTTAACATAAAAGTTTAGGTAATTAAAAAATTTAGATTTAACATAAAACTTAAAACATTAAAATCAAACCTAGAGTTTACGCTTTTAAAGTATTTAATAAAGGTTATTATTTACAATTTCAACTAATATTATTAGTAAAGAATAAATATTTGAGAATATATGTATATCATTATTACACGATGATGATGATATTATTTAAAGTGTGTTATAAAAAACATATAATTTTTTGGAAAAAAAACATATAGTATAAATATATTATTATATACACTCATAGTATCTATAATAAATGACATATATATGACATGGAAAATATAATTTTAGCAGGTCATTTGACAAGCATAATTTGTAAGGGCCTTACACATGAAAAATAGAAATTTAAACTTTATATGTCACTTAACGGGCATTTTTAGTATGTGTATGTTTTTGACGAGCAAAATGACCTTTGACGAGAATGACACCTGTCAAATTCTTGCCCTGATTGTCACATAAACGTGCTTGTGTGCGATACTTGAGTAGGATTGCAAGGAATATGAACTAGGGAAGATGTGATGTTGTTGGAGAGATTCTCACAATGTGACACTTGAAAAGCTTTTGTGGGCTCGGGACCCCTTTCAAGGAATGTCCCTGCTTTGTGTAATCCCACTTCATGTAATCCTTTCGTGGATTGCCTTCACACAATTATTTTGTGGATTGCCTTTGTGCAATCCCCTTTCGTGTAACCATTTCATGGATTGACTCAATGCAATTCTTTTGTGGGCTCCCTTTGTGCAGTCACCTCATGTAACCCATTTGTGGATTGCCTTCATGCAATGAATGACATTTGTGGATTGGATGGACGCTCATGGTTGATGAAGACTTGTGGAATGGGCACTTGATAGTGGATTCAACCTCTTCTTGGTTGTTTCCAATGACTTGACAAAAATTAGATTGCGATCAATGCAAGTTCAGTTATAACAAGAAAACCCTTTTAACATAGTGTATGCGAGGGACAATATTAGGGATCCAATTATGCTAATGAAAGGACACCATTTAGGCGAGGCCCACTTACATTCAACAACTACATTATCTCTTGCTAATATAGGATCCCTACACCTTTTTCTTGCTCCCTTCCCGAGCTCTCAAATGTTGCCTCTTGCTCTTGTTTGGTTGAACTGAGTAGCCCTATACCAAAATCCAAAATCCAAAGAAAGAACGACGTTTGAGGTGAATGTTATCTTCGAAGTGCACAAGTAATAATGATGTTGGTGCTCCTCATGCAAAGCGAACTACCGAGTTAAGATTTGTCTCCCATGGCGGAGAATCCATGAGTAGCATATATGCAATCAAAATGGTCTTCCAAACAAACCTTGAGAAAAAATGTTACCTCAAACGTAAATAGCCACGTATGTGGTTTAGCTATGAACAAAGCTAAACCACATAGTTAGCCTTTGACAATCTCAATTATCGGAGACTAGAGGAGAACTCAAAGATCAAACACCAGAGGAGAAAATTGAGAGAAAAGAGTGGATTGAAAAGAACAAGAGTGATGAGAGAACTCCTTTAGCTACATGTGTGTGTGTGTGTGTGCGCACACACACACACACACACACACACACACACACACACACACACACAAGCACACAAGCACACAAGCACACAAAGGGTGGATGGATGAACATGGGAGGACAATCAATTAATGGCAATTTAATGGGATAGATAGGCCACACCAAGGTAAACATCATTTTTATGTTCAATGGACGACGATTGCGATGGGATGAAGACCACAATGAGGGTCGAACTCGTTGTTCTCTCAAATTTACAGCTTCAATGCAATATCTATCTAACTACCCATCTATCAATCAATCTTATATATATACATATATATATGGAGATTGTTGCTTCATTTGCTCAATGGAGGACAATTGTGATTTATGGGATAGGACAGAGACAATAACGAGGATCAAGCTTCAATGCCATATCTATCTATCCATATGTTAACCAATTGACGCAATATCTACCTATCCATATGTCAATCAACCGATGCAGTATCTATATGTCAATCAATCGATGTCATATCTATCTATCCATATGTCAACCAATCGACGCAATCTCTATCTATCCATATGTCAATCAACCGATGCAGTATCTATTTGTCAATCAATCGATGCAATACCTATCTATCCATCTGTCAATCAATCTTATATATATATATATATATATCGACGGAGATTGTGTTGCATGGATTGCTTAGAGTGGTTAATTACTCTCTTCGATTGCTTGTCAGTTTTTTGTCATGTGTCCGCAATGAAGCGGTCTATAGATGCAACTTGAAAATGTAAGCCATGTGCGAGTGAACCCGAACGAACCAAAAGATGTTGTTGGTTGGGCTATCAAAAGTGGAAGGAAATAAGGGCTATATGGCATCATCTCAAAGTATATGCCACTTATAGTTCTTTTATTATTATTATTATTATTATTATTTGGGGGTCCCTAAAAACAGAGGAAATCCAAGAAGGAAGGAAGCAAAAACAAAAAAACAGAGTTTTATCTTTTAGTTCTTCTTCTTCTTCTAATTTTGTTGGGCGATTTGGAGAAACAGAGTAGTAGTAGTGTTGTGTGTGTTTTTTTGTGGAGAGAGATGGCAGTGTTGCAAAAGAACGTGTGCGAGCTCATTGCTGTTCGCCATGGCGAGACCACTTGCAACGCTGCAGGCATCATGCAGGTCCTTTCTTTTTTGTTCTCTCTCTCTCTCTCTCTCTCTCTCTCTCTCTCTCTCTCTCTCTCTCTCTTTATATGTGTGTGTGTGTTACGTTCATCATGTTTGTCTCTGCTTGTGCTCATTATGTCTATGAGTGATTGTCTCTATGTTCATGTTTTGTGAGAAAAAAAAGATATTGGGGATGATGATGATGATGATGATGATGATGATGATGATGATGATGATGATGATGATGATGATGATGATGATGATGATGATGATGATGATGATGAAAGAATAAATAACAGAGTCTGAAAAGAAAAAAGAAGAGGAAGAAAGTGATTGGTGAAGCTAATTGCCGATCATGAAGACTTCCTAGGCATTGATTAGCCAGCCTTCAAAAGAAAAGATGATTGATGAAAGAAGGAAGGAAGGGTAAAAAAAAAGAAAAAAATGGAAAGAAGAAGATAGAAGAAAAGAGTGAAGAAAGGAAGCTGAAAAGAAGAAAAGAGGGAGGATGGAAGAGAAAAAGAAAGAAGGAAGTGCATCTGAACTTTGCTTGTCTGGGGTTTGTGTAGGGCCAAGGTCCCGCAAGTTTGAATGAAACTGGAAAGCTTCAGGCGCATGCGGTATGAGTTTTCGCTTGTATCGTTGATATATATATATATATATATTTCTTCTTCTTCTTCTTCTATCTTTTATTGCCACTGGGTTTCTATTGGATTGTGAAATCTCTATCAAAGACGAAGAAGTTTCTTCTTTAGGTGGCTGAACATTTGTCCCAGAAGCAATTTCCTCTCGCACCAGTTCTTTATTCGTCAGACCTCGAGCGAGCATTGGACACGGCAAGCATCATTGCTGGCAAATGCAACATTTCAGAGGTTTCCTTTTTGTTTTTGCTTTTTTACTGCCAAGTTTTGCTTATTATGTTACAGAAAATTCACAGAGGAGGGGTTGTATTGATTGATTCCAACCAAGAAATCTTTATCTATTTTAAAATGGAAGAGTTTCGACCATCTTATCGTTATTTTTCTTCACATGTAGAAAAGAAAGTGCACACAGTTCTAGAACTAAATGATAATTCTAGGACTAAATGATAAAAACGACTGTTCGAGAAAATCATTTGATGGGCTTGAATGGACAAAAAAAGAATCTTTTGGAATTTTGAGAATCTTTCTCTTGCTCTAGATTTTCACGATGGAGGGGTTGCGTGAGCGGCACCTCGGCAATCTTCAAGGTCTTTTTCGAGAAGAAGCTCCTCTCATTCAACCAGAGGCATACAAAGCGTTCACCTCTGGACTTATGGATACTCAAATCCCTGTATGAATCTATAAACCATCACTCTTATATAAGAACTACTCTATTGTGTTCATATATGCATTTAGTTCTTTATAAGTTTTTTCTCATGGCTCCTGGCCCGAGGGTCTGGTTAGTCTCAGTGAATTATTTTTCTGTTACCTTTTTAACATGGTTTTTAGAAAGCTCATTTGGACGCATAAAAATTGGCAGGGTGGCGGGGAGAGTCTCAATGATTTGCTAGAGCGCTCAACGATAGCCTTAGAGACCATTGCGGAGAAGCATTATGGTTTGTTCCAAACATCAGTCGTGTCTTTTTTCCCATTTGTTAAAAGTTGGATGGTTCTATTTTAAGGAAAAAAGATTCACTTTTTCCTGATGAAGCATATATTAATATTCCCTAATGTTTTGAGTAAGTTTTTTGTTTCTCGTTTGGCATTTTATTTTCTATACAGGAGAACGTGTGGTAGTTGTTACTCATGGAGGTGTTTTAAGGGCAATCTACCAGCATGCCACTGGATCTTCTTCTCCGAGGAAAGTATTGAATACATCGATTAACGTTTTCAGGATAACGAATAAAAAGGTGTGGAGTTTATGCCAATGGGGAGATGTAACCCATCTAAAGGAGAGGATGATTGCAGCTCAATTGAATGCGAACCAAGATTCGGCATGATAACTCTTTACTTATGGGTCTATGGCGATTTAGTGAAGATGGTGAATGCATAATGCATGCTAAATAATGCCGAAAAATCTCTATCAAACCTTACAGAGAAAGCACACTTTGTTTTCCCTGCCTGAATTTCAAAAATATTGAACTCAAGATTCAGAGCTATACATTTTCAGTGGTTGCATTTAAGCTATAACCACTCCTTTGTACCCATAATCGAGGAATGTTACACCTAGATATAGGTTACAAGTTATTTTAAAGCCACATAAAGTGGAAACATATTCCGAAGGTGGCAATATACTATACTATTTTTATATGTGCAAGATGCATGGGTGTAGCTAATGTATATTACTGCAAAACAATTGAAGTGGATACAATTCTTATGAAATGCACTTTTACACTATGTGCACAACTATAAAGTGTGTTGCTAGGATGATCATCTCAAGCATCAATGTCTTTATGCATAAGAGACATGTGAACAGTGATCAAAGTTTATGAATTTGAGTGGGAGATGAGATTGAGCAGGGGTAAACCAATGGAATTGCTCGTGGAATGTGGCAATGTATAATGTGGTGAGTACATTAAGATTTGCTGTTTTTGATCGTTAGGATCTTAAAACACTTTTACATTATCTAATGACATTTGGAAACTGAGTATGTACACTTTTTTTGCTATTGTGGGGATCCTCCCATTTTGCCTTGGAAACATGCCATTTCTATTAGCCAACTGGCAAGTGTGAAATGATTGGAAGTTCATAATTTTACATTTGGAAGCTGAATATGTACACTGTTTTTGCTATTGTGGGGATCCTCCCATTTTGCCTTGGAAATATGCCATTTCTAAACATTTTATTCATTGGCCAACCGGCACGTGTGAAATGATTGGAAGTCCATAATTTTACATGGTAAAATAAATGCAGATATGCTTAATTAGGTGGTACAGTTTTACTATTAATAGCAATTTTTGGTCAAGCAGCTCAATGAATAAGATATTAAAGCTGGTAGGGACAATTGGTCATGCAGCCAAGTGAATGGGACAAGATTTGTGAAAATGGATTATGTCAAGCCAAGAGGTAGGATCTATGGCATACATAGTTTTCTATGGTCAAATTTGCATCTTCATGAGGTCATCATCAAGGAAAATACAGGGTCTCCAACCGTTGTACTATGATTTGCGTTTTAGGAAGGAAAATCTTCCTACGACATTCAAAATCATAATACGAGTGTTTGAGCTTTTGTGGTAACTTTTCCTATTCTCCAAGATTTGGTGAATGGGGTTGTTTGTTCCTTGTCATACTTGAGCTTCGTATACAATGTGCTTCCTTCTTGGTTGAGGATGACATTTGGCGACTCGGGGATGCTCGTGCAACATATGTAGTCTAATATGTAAAGAATGAGCCTCCACATTTTTTCTCATATCATGATACATTGTCTTTGAAAAATGACTCCTTTAGAAAGGAATCTATTGATGCATTGTGAAGCAAGTGTATTGTGTCCCCATCTTCCAAACCGTTTCCCCATATCTTATATATAATTGGAATACAAAATGTTTCTTTTATGTAATCATTTGGATCTTTTTTCCTGATCTCATGCAAGTCGTAGAAGGCAATGTGAGGGTTTTTTTTGAACCTTAAGCATGTATTTGACAACACTTTCCATGGTCATAAGCTAAATGGTCATAAGGATGTATGCCATTTGTTTCTTGACTTGGAAAAACTTTATATAGAAAATCCTTTTAAACATTTGCAAACTCTTCCAACTGAATATAAGGATGTTATTGCCCTATAGTTCAACCCATAGAGAAGCAACAAAATCAACAAAGTGTCGAAAATGTATTTCTTGAGAACCCAACACTTACTTTCTCAATGATTGCATGTGCTCTCAAATGCATAATATGTTGTCTTTCCCGTCTCTAAGCAAAGGGTAGCACATTTGTTCCAATTATAATTTGAGGAAACTTCAAGGCAAAGGTATTTAAACCTATAAATAGTTTCAAGTGGGTCATTATTGTACGTAATGCATGATTTATCCTTATTTTGCCTTTTCACAAGAACAATCTCTCTTTTTGAGCTATTGAAACACAACTTTATATGCATACAAAATGCTACCAATGCCCACATAAGCTTTTGTGCATCTCCTAAAGTATTTGCAAAAAGTATCATATCATCTTCATACATCAAAAGCATGATGACAACATTTTTAATGATAACTTTAATGTCTTCCTTATTTACAAAATTGGCAATCATTTGTTCTAATCCATCAATGTAGAAACCAAATAGAATAGGTGAGAGTAAACATCATTGCTTAACACCAAAAATGCCATAGAAAAAAACCGAAATTTTATCTCCCATATGCACACAACATGATATAACCATCTCATAGATTCAAACAATTACAAGAATATACATAATCACTTGGCACCCCGAGTTCGTCCATGCACCTTCAAATATAATCACGAGGTACCATATAAAAAACGTTTTCAAAGTCTACAAAACAAATTGACCCTTATCTCTGAAGTGACTTTCTTTCATTTATACTCAAAGGGTGACAAAGTAATCAATGGTATATAAAAATTGTTTTCGAAGTCTACAAAACAAATTGACCCTTATCTCTGAAGTGACTTTCTTCCATTTATACTCAAAGGGTGACAAAGTAATCAATGGTGTCATGGTGTTCCAAAAGCCAACTTGCTCATAAGCTCTCTTGTTATATTTTTTAGCCCATGCACTTGCCTTTGATACCATTACACATCAACATAGTTTTCTCATTACTAAGCCAACCATTATGATTCAATAATTTTTTATATTATTTATTTTCCACATTTGTATAGCGGTTTAATCCAATTCGTAGTCGAATCCATGGGCATGTTATGTTGTAATGCATGATTAAACATATTACTTATCCACACTTTTGCTTCCTTTACCCTTTGTTTGAGCATTTCCTTTATACATAGAAGATAATGTGCCTTTCGAGAGACCAATTTCTTAAGACATATGCATACATCTTCAGTTGTAGACGGGAAACCTATTGGAAAGAGAACCAAAATACATTATGTTTCTGGATTTTGATAACTCAAATAATTTATTACAATGTGTAGATAAGTCTACAAGCATAGTACGTAATATTTGTGTTCGTTAGCCCAAACATTCGTTTTCATACGTCTGCAAACGAATGTGTATGTTATTAAAACAATATTGTGTTTTTTTTTTACACTTTTTACCTCAACTTACTTAATTTTCTTACCCTAAAAGAATTACCTTATAATAAATAATGAGCGCAAAAGTATGGTATTTACCATACTTCGAGGGTGTTTTTCTTAACACGAATGATAAGAATGTTCTCGAATGAGAATGCACGAATGGTGCGTATGCTTCATACTATGTCTACAAGAGTTAAGTCATCATAATTCTCAACACGTTTTCCCTTTAGATTTCCCCAAAATTTAACACATGCATGTGTTTTCTCATGTTTGAAGAAATTGTCAAGCAACATTTATATTCTTCTCTTCCCTTGATTAATTCTTTTGTATTCATGCAACCACTTTTGATAATTTTCCTTGTCCTTAATTATATCCGAACTTCGACGACACTTTTGAGCTTCAAGACATTTGTTATCAAACCATTTTTTTAACTTACATTTCTAGATGCCTTTGCAAGCTATGTGCTTGGTCAAAAAACATTTGTTGTTGCATGAGAAAATAATTTCCTTGAAAACTTTCCATTTGCATTCTAATGAGCACCATGTTATATCTTTGTCATTGTTTAATATTTATGCTAAAATAGAGTTGTTTATAATCTTCAATGACCTTGTCACACTCCAACCTTTTCATACATTTGAGGTCAATACATAACGTCCTATGACCAGGTTCTTGTGTCCATTCACCATGTGAGAATTTGTGTATGCAATCCAAAAGTATCTCATAGTCAATCGCATTATTTTCGTTGGATTTCCTACATGTATAACCATTAGAGTTGGGCCATAAGACACTTTGCAATAGACATTCTAGTACTGTTGCATATTTGTCGGAATAACTTCCCAAATTGCCCCAGATCTTTTTCATAAATAGAAGAGCGATTATACATTTGTATATATCCTCTCGCATCCTTGAGATATGTGGTATGAAATATTGTTGTGCATAAAGTGACAAACTTCTTATACAAGCATTCATGTCACCAAAGATATTAACTTCCCCGTTGGCTTTGAAATAAGCATATTATCTTCTAGATCGTCAAAGAGCTGCTATTATCCAAACGTGCATATTAAGAATTAGAATCTTGGTGAGGAATGTAACATCTAACCAAAAGTGATCATATCATTTGATGTCTCGGGTCTGTTATCCATGGGATTGTAAGTGTATGAGTGGAGAAGTGGTGGTACGTGGATAGATAAGTGTAAAGTCTTTGTGTTAAAAGTCATGTTGTAAGGGTATGTGCAAATGTGCACATGAGTAAGTGTGAGTATATTGATATGTGTAAACACATGCACATTTGTTTGTGTGTGCGCAAATACGGTAAAGTGGGTGTAGGTTGTTAGAAGGTTATGTAACTAACCTACAAGCCTCATTGGCTGGTTGGCTACCTGAACTGTAAAGGTCGACAAGGGGAGTCGGAGTCGGAGTCAGAGTCGGACGAGTGTGGAAGGATAGTAGTCGAATTGTATTTTTGGCCAAGGAAATAGAATAGTTAAGGTAACCATAGGTTCTTACCGAATAGGCAAGTGTACTATCTTGGAAGTGTACTATCTTGGAAAAGTCTCTTTGGTAGCCTATAAAAATGGGTCGAGAGGGTTGTATCATTATCAGTATGATTTGATTAGTAATAATTTTGGTCGTTAGAGTATATGTTGTGTCGGATGTTTTGTTTCTCTTTTACGCAGATTATATATCTATCGTTATCAGTCGATCAAGTTCATAATTCATACTTGCATTAATGAAGTTTGAGTAATTAATATATGTGTAATGATTAAGTGATTATCATAGTCAACAAGCATTCCATCTCCAACCACAATATTTTGATAGGACAACTTAGTGATTAAGTTGTTCGACCGTTTGTGTCAGTCAACAGAGACAACAATGTCTCTATTTTAAGCCATAAATATGTTCATTATTTTTTATGATCAACACATCTTTCTCTAGTTCCCCCTTAATCAAACATGTCACCCCTCCTTGTCCTCTTTGTTGTCTTGGATTGTTCACCCATATTAAGGGGAGAGAGAGAGAGAGAGAGAACAAACATTGAGAATGGCAACAAATCTATGATACAACAATGCAAGAGTTATCTCATCAACCCCTAGATTGTCTCCTTATATGGTTAAGGTTGAAGGGTTCATACTAGTTTATCCAATCACCTTTTCTCCCAAGTGTGTCCTATTTACAATGCTAACTACAAGTTGTGGTTGTACTTTTGAGATAGTAACTATAGTCGTTTCAATAACTTTATCCATTGTATGTCAACAAGGTTATTCCAAATGCAAGTTACGAACATAATAAACCAATAATGGAATGATCTATTGAATGTTTTTTACTTGGCATTAGGACAACTAACAACTGTCAAAGCAGTAAGTGGTAAACTTCAATATTACCTTTACAAATAAGTCATCTAGGTATATCTTTGTACAAGTGTGGCCCATTAAAACCTTTTGTGCAAATGGGCGTATGTTATAACTTATAACTTATATGTATCACAATTCCCAAGATAGTTTATGCTTGACCTATGATACTCATGAAGGAAATGGCACATTTGGTCAAGATATGAGGGTCCTATATGAAGTGACGAAAGAAATGGTGAAATGAGTACTTGTTACATATAAAACATGTGACACATAATTATCATTTTTCTAATGCATTACATTGCCGAAAATGTTTAGCATTATTACAAAAGCGCCTAAAATTCAAGCATTATTGCAAAAGTTCTAGCTTATCTAAATTTATATGCACAAGAGTTTTCGACACTTCTATTTTATTTCATTTTACAACTTTAATTAATGTCAATGGTTCTGCGCTATGACAAAATGTCATTGTAAGTATTATGAAACTTGTTGAAAACTACCGATTCCCTTGTTATGGTTCGTGAATAACCTCAAAACAAAGAATGATCATCGTTCTTCAACTAGTTAATCATATGATGGTGACGTTAATGTTATCATGAATAGCTTGCCAAACATAGAAACATTGAAAATATTCCAACATATGAGAAGATGGCCACTCAGTAATTATTTTCTAGGCTTAAGGTAGATCCTTGTGGATATTGCAAGTAGCCATCATAAAATGACCTAGATACTCATCTTCTTCTTAAATAAATCCACATTTGAAAGCTTCGACCATGAGACAAAGAAAATCAAAAGCATTCGTTGATGCTCTAAATGTTCTCATGTGGTTGCTCATACATGAGAATATCATTCTAAGACGTGACAAACTTCCCTAGAACAATTTGGGTACACTAGTCTTAAGCATCATAAATGTACTAGAGAAATAGCAAGACCAAATTACATGATAAAAAACTCATCATGGCCAAAGTCTGTATAAAACTATGACTAGGCCCTAGCGGATATGTTCTTAATGTCATGAACTAGATGATCGCATGCTAATCAACGATTGATTTTCAATCGAATGCTTCGGAGATTATCAAAACAACTTATTGATTTTAAGGGAACCAAATATTTATATCATCCAATGACTAGAGTTAATATAGGATAATTGACATGTGCATCATCGTCCCACCCTTTTTAGTAACCAATGAAATGGGTGTCGTTTGCAAAGAAGAAAATGGAGGAATGAAATATTGGGATAAATGACTTGGAAGTTGTGTTTTACCTACCCTATTTCTCTCTCGCTTGTGAGTTGGATAAGCAAGTTCACTCATGTGCATGCTAATGGGTAACAAGTCCATCATACAATCTATGTCCTCATTGGAGGCAAACTAGATAGTAGTCATTAGACATTACAACTACATAATAGCTATGTAACAAGATGGTGAACATAGCAAAAATCTAGAGAAACAATCATTTGAAAAAATCATACATCTTTGTCAAGTCATGAGATAGATACACATTTTATGTTTTTGGAGTATGTTCTAAGAAATATAAGTTTGCATTACAAATAGATGTGAGGGGCAACCCTTGATTGCCAATAAGAACAATATGGTTTCCACTATCTAAAAACATGATTGTATTGGTTTTAGTATAACATGACAACCATGCCACTAACCTACTTTTACTTGAGTAGGGCGTAAGATAAGGATAGGGTAAAGAGTTATGAAAGGTATCTAAAACAATGCAATACAATATTCTCTTTGACTACGACGTGTTTGGCCTTATCTTTAGGTTTACAAAGTGATTAACTTGAGGATAATTCTCCTATGGATCCAAAGCCTATATGATTAAACACAATTGTTCCTCGCCATATTCCTTCGTACTCAATATATGTACACTCCTTGCATGTTGGTTGTAAAATTTCCATATCTTCCCATAACTTTAATCATTGGAATTGTATCAAAAGCTTTCTTAAATCTATAAAGGTTATTCTTTAAGGTTATTCTCCTATGGATCCAAAGCCTATATGATTAAACACAATTGTTCCTCGCCATATTCTTCCATCCTCAATATATGGACCCTCCTTGCATGTTGGTAGTAAATTTTCCATTTATTCCCATAACTTTAATCATTGGAATTGTATCAAAAGCTTTCTTAAATCTATAAAGGCTATTCTTTAAGGCGACTCTCCATTATGAGCTAATTGTAGACATTGGAGACAATCCAAGGAAAGTTAATCATATAACATTTTTGCATATTTGTTCTTCGATGTAACTCTAGTAAAACTTCTCAAGCTTCAACATAAGATACAATTTCCATTATTTTGATGTCTAATTAACATCCTGATGTTTGCACATGTGCTGGAAAAAAAATTGACAAAAATGGATCATCCTAATAAGAATTTATGTTAGTACTACTATAAAATCAACTATCCTTCAGTATGATGCTTTCATTTACTTCAGTGGGTAGTGGATAAAGAAACTCTACTTTGGCTGGGCCAGAAGATAGCAAGGTTTTCTTCTCCATGAAATATTGTGAACATTAATCTAAAACACGAATCCACAAATCATCGTCTTTTTATTCTTTTCATCACTCAGTGAAAAAAAATAAAAAATTAGTGATCCGTTACATTGCTGCATCGTCATGCAGAAGGGAGGAGATGAAACTCATTTGGAATGGACATGATTCCAACTCAATCAGAATGCACTTTCTGGTCTCAAATTGAGTGTCAAAGGCTTTGAAAAATGCCATCTCATTTACACACAAAAGCCCCGGGTACATAGCCAATGTAATGATAAGGACTTGCATCCCTCAGCATTAGCATATACACCTCCTGCACCAAAATCACTTGGGCCAAACCACCAAATTAGAACATTTAATGCCTCTTTTGTTTCGAAACACTAGAGTTTGGCTGAGCACAATTTTCATTCTTTTATTCGAGCTTATCTACTACAATTTCTGCCACCCAACAAGTTCTTTTCCACGGGCACTTCAGCCAACAACATATAAAAGCATCCATAGAGCAGGTTTTGCAATCTACACTTCAGCCAACATTTATTTCCAATGCTAAAAATAGTCAAATCTGTTTCTCCACAACAATATTATGTTCCCATCAACTGAGATCAACAAGAATTGAGGCAAGTTATCTAAAAAGAGACTCCAATTCCTTCCAAGGAATGTCACTCTGAGAGATCATATAGGCACCAATCAGCAAGAATTTTTTGAAGCATTGATAGGACGTTTGTATGTTGAGAAACTCTGCCAGATGAAGAAAAGAGTTACAGAATGATTGTTGTGGATATGTGGAAGAGTTTTCAAAGTAAAGTTACCAAAATTCTTTCATCATCATTATGATTATTAAACAGTTACAGAATGATTAAATGTTGTGGACACCGAAGAGATTTTTAAGTGAATTTCACTTGATTTCTTTCCACAACATTACGATGTGAGACGGCATTTCACAGGCACTAGAGACAAACAGAGTAAACTCAGTATCGCAGTGCTTTTAGCGTGTTTCTTTCATAAACCATGCAACTAAATTACATAATTTATTTCTGAGATGAAGCAAAACATCACTGTTGTACAATGTAAAGTTACCCAGATTCTTACTTCATCATCACCTTTATGATTATTAAACAGTTACAGAACGATTAAATGTTGTGGACAGCGAAAAGATTTTAAAGTGAATTTCACTTGATTTCTTTCCGCACCATTACGACGTGAGACTGGCATTTCACAGGCACTAGAGACAAACAGAGTAAACTCAGTATCGCAGTGCTTTTAGTGTGTTCTTTCATAAACCATGCAACTAAATTACATAATTTATTTCTGAGATGAAGCGAAACATCACTTTTGTACAATGTGTTAAGAAATCTCGAAGGAAAAAAAGGGGAAAAAGAAACAATATATACATTAAAAAAAATAAGCTCATAACATAAGCTTCCTATCAAAGTTAAATAAGAGTATGAAACTAATCTTTTTTCCATCGTTCCGCCACAACTATAACTCAACCTTTTTCTTTGTTTTCAAAATACAAATTTACCAAAAATTATGGTGGTGGATGCTCGCTCACTCGCTCTTGTTGAACAACTAACATGTGATGAAAGAAAATGAACAAACTACTCTAGCACGGATCAATAATCCCCAAAAAAAAGAAAAAGAAGGGCCCAGATTGTTTTATAAAGAAGAATTTCTACCTGTTAGAAGAGTTCTCAATCAATCCCATGCACTATTGGCACCACCATGACTACTATTATAGCCCATTGATGCACCGTAGTTACCACCACCATATCCACCTCCACCTCCACCTCTGCTGCCTTCCCTGCGATAATCACGACCGCCAAATTTGGCACCACCTCCAGACTTGCGACTTCGACCCCCGCCACCACCAAAACTAGCCCTCGCAGCATATGAGGCCAACCATTCGGGAACCGTTTGGTTGGCCTCTTGCATCAACTCAGTTAATGGCCTCGCTAGTGACATGTTATTTTCATTGAAAAATGCCGTTGCTAAGCCAGACTTTCCAGCACGCCCTGTCCGACCAATCCGATGCACATAATCATCGATGTCATTTGGAAGATCGAAATTGATAACATGTGCCACATGTGGAATATCGAGGCCCCGGGCAGCAACATCAGTAGCAACTAGCACTGGTGTTACCCCAGTTCGGAAGGATCGTAATGCTTGTTCACGCTCCTAGGAGTACAAAAAATATTATGGTTTAAATTATATACAATGCAAGGCCTGTTATATACAATGCATTTTGCTAAATTTCGTGAATCCTCAGAGGTAATATTCAACTCAGTAGTAGTAAATACTTGTTTTGACCAATAGTTCTAGAAATGGGTGTTACGTATGGCCGTGAAAAAGTCTCTGCTTGCATAAAATACCTGTTGTGTACGATCACCATGAATCGACGTGGCAGGGAAACCCATTCGACACAGCCAATCCTCTAAAGAATCTGCCCCTCTTTTGGTTCCGACAAAGACAAGAGTTAAAGGTAACTGCTAACAAATCAAAAGGAGAAAAAGAGCCTGTCAATAACAATAATAATTTATGGTTTGCATTTATCATCATAGAAAATGATGAATGACATGCCTTCCCTTGAACCCCTTGAATGCCATTGGCATGTTGTGCATGAATAAGGTCCATCAGCATGCTTCGCTTCTCATTATCAGGAACATACTCAACCTTCTGTGCAATAAGATCAGTACTAGATCCCACTCTTCCAACCGCCAAAAAAATATAGTTTGACAGGAAATCTGCCGCAAGCCTCTGCCAAACCAGGCTAAACCTTATTAGCTTAGAGTATTCTAGTCGTTCCTTTTCCAAAACTTACACCTTCAGTTAAGAACACAAAGTCCAAAACTCAAATGAAATGAAATAACAAAATTGAAAAGGATGAAATCATTACAACTTTGGTTAGAAGTGCAATCTTTTAAAATTCTGATAAGAAAATATAGGCATGGAAGAGCACGCATGCATATGCACTCCCATAATATTTCAATTGTACATAATGCATTCAAATATACGAGCGTACTTTCTGAAGCACACACCCTGATGGATAAATGCTATTATGTACTTTTTCACATGTGAAACATCCATCCACACATATTATAAGAATGTAGTGCCATGGAAGAGCACACATGCATATGCACTCACATAAAATTTCATGTGTACATAATGCATTCAAATATACAAGCATATTTTCAGCAGCACACATCCTGATGAACAAATGCTATACCTACTACTTTTCACATGTGAAACATCCATCCACACATACAGAGCCATACTTCAATGACAGAGCAGTGGACTTTTTTTACCTAATTTTTTGCACTCAGAACGGTGAACTTGTAGATTCATCTTACAAAGATAAAATTAATTATTTCGAGAGAAATTGAAATAAAAACAACATATACACACAACCAACCTGATTAATAATTACACAATGAGAAATTAGACACTTGATTAGATTCGAAAACTAAGTGAAATGCATGCATATAGACAAGCACACAGAAAGGTTTCAAACAGCATAAAATCGAACTATGTTAACGATAAAGGCATATGTATCTCGAAATGTTCCTTCAGCCTACCTTCACGAGCCTGGACAATCCTCACTGAAACTTTGGTCATGAAATGCTAATACTATCAGATTAAGTTACAAACAGACAAGATATGGTTTTCATAAATTCCTTCACAAATATTAATACAAACACAACACAATAAGATTTCATGTTGATATTGTTGCACAAGATAGACAAACTGCTCTGGCTTAGATTCCAAGTGGGATAATTCATTACTGTTTGTAAATACCTGAGATTGTACACAATGAATTGCACCCACAAATAAATCTAACCACGTACGAAATGATAGCATTCCTATCCTTGAAATAAAAGATAAGAATTCCTATAATGACTTATTTAATCACGTCCTAAAGATCAGCACATAACAGAATTCCTATTCCCATTACTTAAGAGTTGGGGGAAAGAACCTGTATTTCCCTTGGGAAAGTGGCACTAAACAACAGAGTCTGCCTTTCCCCTGCCCGAGGCATGTCCATTTGTTCCACAATGCTGCGTATTTGTGGCTCAAATCCCATATCAAGCATCCTGTCAGCTTCATCCAAGGCCAAGTACCTCACATGAGATAGAGATACTCTAGCCCTCTCTAAAAGGTCTGATAAGCGCCCAGGTGTTGCAACAAGGATGTCAACCCCCCTCTCCATTTCTCGTAGCTGGAGGCAAAAGAACATTGCAAAAGTTGTTGTGAACTTTATCTTCATTAAGAAACTTGACACACCATGCTATATGTAAATGAACATAAGATGGAAGATGAAAGAATCAGCCCAAAAAGAAAATGTCTTTAATGCCCTAGAAAATTTCTTACGAATTTAGGCAAAACTTCCTGCTGAATTAGTTTTACAGAGTAAAGATGCCAAAAGGACAACACAAGCTGTGCGATGAAGGGGAAAAAAAAATTGCATTACAATGTAACACACCTCTACCAATTCTTTGGATAACTTCCTTTGAGAATAATTAAGGCATGTATCTCTACCTGCAGATTGATTGGAGCACCACCATATGCCACTACCACCCTTAAGCCAGATCGGTAAGCAAACTTTTTTGCTTCATCATGAATCTAGATCCAACCAAACCAATTTCAAAATAGACTCAGTTAAAAAACAAACAAACAGAATCCAAACAGAATCCAAAAGGAAAGAAAGCAACCAAGAAGCAAATTAAACCAAAACCTAAACCTGCATTGACAACTCTCGTGTTGGAGCAAGGATCAGTGCAAGTGGAAAAGCAGTGCGACTTCCTCGGGGTAGCCTCGAGCTTGGGGGAGGACAAGCCAAAATGCCTGCAATGATTGGAAAACAAAATGCAGCTGTCTTTCCTGACCCAGTTTGAGCACAAGCCATCAAGTCTCTTCCTGCTAGTGAGATAGGAATAGCATGTCTTTGCACTGGAGTCGGTTTCACATATTTGCACCTCCGAATGTTCTCACTCAATACTGGACCCAGATCAATTTCGGCAAAAGTATTCACAGGCGGAGGAACATTCTCTCCGCTAGTCTCAACGGGTATATCTTCATACGCATCAAAGTTGATACCCGTATTCTCTTGCTGAAAGAGGCTCTCATCTGCAACTTCATCATTAGCAAAAGGATTCTCCTCCCTGTATCGACCACCTCCTTCATAGCCTGACCTTCTCGGCCAACCGTCGGTACCGATACTGTTCGCAGAAACATTACTGCCACTACTAAAACCACTAGCTGAAGTTCTGCCCCCTTGGTAATTTCTATTACCACTCCATGCTCCTCCTCTTACTGGAGGAGCAGCAGAAGGAGGAGGAGCACTTATCGGCTCAGGATGGGGTTTGGAATCAGTACTAGTTTGATGGGTCCTTCTCAGATGAGGAGGTATATATGTAGATCGAGACGGGCCTGCTGGACGAGATGATGCTGAGTCTCCACTAGTGACAGTGCTATAGTTAGTGATGTTATTGTTAGCAGTAGAAGTGTTGCTAGTGCTGGCAGCTAATTGATCAGCTGCCGAATTATCTGCCCACGATGATTGCATACTTTGATAAATATCTCTCCTGATGTTGTGTGTGAGCTTGTATGATTGATCTCAATGAAGAGTCAGAAAGATAATATGTTGTCTCTCTAGAGCTTCATGTAGATTGCACCTGTGAATTAGCCATGAATGTTTTATAGAATACAGAGAATCAGATAGGATATTACCTCAGATCCAGGAAAGTAAATTGAACAAAATGCTTAGTCAAAGCCCTAATTTTGGAATAGGAATAGATAGTCACAAGGGAACCCAAGAGAATGAATTGATTACAAAGCCAGAATCAGAAGAGATCCAATGTCAACAACCATAAAACTCAACCGAAGGCACAAAAACAGAAAATCAGAAGCACACACAATAGGGTGGATCGACTAAAAATCTTTCCAACAGAAGACTGAAAGACAGAATAGATGGGAACCCAGGAGCTGTAAATCAAATCGACCACAAAACTTAATAGAAACCCTGAATATCACCATGATAGAGACCCAGAAGGGAACCCTAAAGACTGACTCCATCAAAAAGCTCAATAAAAACCCTAATTTTCCACAGATAACAAAACAGATTAAAATATGGAAGCCAAGAGCGTGAAAGAGCCAAAAAATTTGCCGCAAACCTTGAACATGGACCAATCACATACTGACAGAGAATCAGGATGAGCCATAAAAGCTTGACAAAACCCTAATTTCTGACAAAAGATAGAAATATACTGAATCAGAAGGGCTAATACCTTCCGACAACAAAGCTAAATACATCTAAAGATTTAAAACAAGCTCGAGGTTTGAAAAAACAGGAAATCAGAAGGGAAGTTTCTTAATACTGGCAGAAAATGAATCGACCAAATAACTTGACGAAAGCCCTGATTTTCAAAAAAATACAGATTCCCTTGAAGTCATGAGTTAGGCCTTCTAAAAATCTTAGCAAGACCCTAATTTTCAATAGCAAACAGAGAAATTCAGGAAGAGAAGGGGGGAAAAGAAATTGGACCCTAAAACTGAATCGACCAAGAAAAGCAACTAGGGACTTGAATTCTTGACAGAAGACAGAAGACCAGGGAATCACATAGACAGACAGAAAAGAAAAAGAAGCTTACGAAGAAAACCTAATTTCTGCCAAAGAAGCTGAGAAATGAGAAGGAGAAAAAAATACCTTGAAACCAGGAGATTGAAATCGACCGACCGACGAAGCTTAAACCTTAAACCCTAATTTTTGGACAGAAGACAGGAGGAGAACACACAGAGGAAATTTTTACCTAGGAACCCAAGAAAATGTATGTATGTCGCTTGCTCTACTCTTCCTTCCTTTTCCTTTTCCTTTTCCTTTTCCTTTTCCTTTCTCTCTTTTCTTCTTCTTCTTCTTCTTCTTCTTCTTCTTCTTCTCCTTCTCCTTCTGCTTTGCAAATAAAGGAAGAAATCAGTGGATGTTCCTCTTCCGTGGAACTTTGAGGCTATAAGTATTTTGGTCTTATTCCATGTATATGTATGTATGTATGATTGTATAATTTGTATGTATGTATGTATGTATGATTGTATAATTTGTATGTATGTATGTATGTATGTATGTATGTATGTATGTATGTATGTATGATTGTATTTATGTGTGTATGTATGTATGTCTATGTATGATTGTATGATTGTATGATAGTATGTATGTGTGTATGTATGTTTGTGTGTATGTGTATGTATGTATGTATGTATGTATGTGTGTGTGTGTGTGTGTGTGTGTGTGAACTCTGTGTTTGTCTCTGTATATGAGTAATAGTAGTAAGTAGAGTACTACTCATTTATATGTAGTACATGCATGCTTGTGTGATTGTTTGTATGACTAGTCATTGCAGTATAAAGGAGTGTATGTATGTATGTTTGTCTAGTTCTATGAATGTATTTGTCTATATGTATGTTTGTATTGTATGTATGTATGTATGTATGTATGTATGTATGTATGTATGTATGTATGTATGTATGTATGTACGTTTGTATGTATGTATGTTTGTATGTACGTATGTATGTATGTACATACGTACGTTTGTATGTATGTTTGTATGTAAGTATGTATGCATGTATGTATCCATGCATGTGTTGTATGCACATGCGTATGTATGTATGTATTTGTAAGCCTCTCTAAAGCCGAAAGACATTAATATAATTGGATTGCAAGGATGGCAGAGTCAACTGTAATAGTCTTGTCAAGACAAAAGTATATGATTCTTGATTTGCTAAAGTTTTCGTCGATGAAGGATGACAACAAGTCCTGTGGAGCAGGGTAGGATGGGTTGCTCGTTTGATTTATGATTAATCTTTTTTTTTTACTGGAAAGTATGTAGCAAGCAAGATCAACTACAAATATAACACTCTCACTAACTTGTGTTGGAATCTAATATGATTATGTATGATGGAAATAGATCGTACGATTAAAAAAGGATATACATATTTTTGTTATTATGGTAGAGCTATAGTGGAAACTAAGATGTCCAACAATCTTGGATAAATGTTAGTCCCATTCATCACTTCATTTCAATATTTTTGTTTTTGGCCGATGTTGCTTTCACACAATCAACTAAGATGAAAGGTTGTCATAAGAAAAAACAAGCAAGCATGGATTGATGATCATTTCCATACACATAACAAGACTGCTTCTTGCCATAAACCAAAAATCTTAAGTGAAAATACATACGTTCGGTAATTGCCACAATGAAGCCTTAATTGTTGTCCTTCCACGTGTTAAACCCATGTTCTAAACATTAAACAATAGATATCCATGGTTGTGAGTCAGAACACACATCTTGCAATAATGAAAATCTACTAGCCATCATATGCATAGATAAGTCCAATATTCTAGCTCCCCCCAAGTGCTTAGGGGTTGCTCGATAATTCCACACAACCCATGTGATTCCCATCTTGTCCCTCTTTCTCCACAACAAATATTGAAGAGGTTGCAAAATAGAATGCAAAGCCTTCTTTGTCCATGGAAAACAATGACAAGTAATATAATTCCATGGGTTCCATAATACATTGAACAACCTTCGAGCATACATGAAATGGCCAAGATTGTGACTTCCAATACATGAACTTATTCCTAAACTTACTAGACATCCATTCATCAATTGACCATTTGCAGCAATCATTCCCAATGGATACCCCAAGTGTCGAAAAATAAATTATTTCCTAACCATTCCAAATCCCTTTCAGAACATGATATGAGACTAGACCTCCTCCAATTAATATGTAATCCGGAAGCCAATGCAAATTCGTTCCACACAAGCATTCCTTTCTCAAGATTCTCTCATGAGGCAGGTAGAAACATGAAAGAATCATTTGTCAAAACCTGTGCTACTAGTTGCCGTCCAGATGGAAGGTGTAGACCCACAATGTCACCATTCCCTGCAAGCCTTGATAACGTCACTAACAAGGGATGAGTAGCAATAGCAAACAACAATGGCCTAAATGAACATCCTTGACGAATAGATATTGTGAGGGCAATATCTAATGTAATTCCCCCATTAAGCATCGCTCGAGACACTATATCTTGTCCTAATAAAAATACACGACGTCACATATGTGGTCCAAAGCCCATTGTATGCATTAACCCATAAACAAATGACCAATTAACACAATCATAAGCTTTCTCCAAATCTAATTGCACCATAAAAAATCCTCGATGAGTCACATGCATAATCCATGGCCATTTGAACATTCAACGCATTATGCCATATATTCCTACTTGCAATAAAACCATATTGGGCGGGATATATTTGGCAAATACTTTTGTAATCTACCCACACACTTTTAGATGCCTTATTTATCTGAAGCTACCCATGACTTGCTCCAACATGAATTGGATGCATATGTAGACAATGGTTTATGGCATGCACCCAATTGGGACAATGTTGTGATGCCAATTGTTTGAGCATAAACTATTTCATGGTACAACCATCCCAACCAATGACCCACCATCCAGTAGATAACATGACATGGCCTTGAAGATAGTTGAATCCTCTACTCTCTCGTGTAAAATCTATTGTAGCGATACAACAAATGACCTTAGTTGACATGAGCCATTTTCAAAAACATTTCATACGAACATTGGTTATGACTCAGTTTCCCAACACTTAAGCCTTTGTGTGGTGACATCTAATGGTGGGATCACTTACATGAGATATTAACATCCTTACTAGGTGGACATGTCTTGAAGCCCAAGTAATACCTATGAGAACCCTTTCTAAACTATGTATGTATTATAGGGCAAGATTGGTGAGATGCAAGTAGACGTATGATTGGTTTAAGTCCCCAACTAATGTACTTCACCTTGCAAATAAATGTATGATTGATAATCTCCACATACAAGTCCTATTATAGAGTACTTTACACTCACCATACTTGATCCAAACCTCGGAACTCTCAATTTAAATGTTCCTACCTCAACTACTCTTGTAGAAGAAATCATGACCCTTGAAATGGAGGTTCCACCAATTACCCCTACAAGTCTTAGTCTATCAACCTAAAAAATTATGTTAGGTGGCCACAATCCAAGTGTGGTGAATACATGAAGTGTCATCACTGAAGATACATAAAAGGAACCTGAACCACGTTGCTAGTAAATAGGAAACAACTGCCTAATAATGACATCAAGGCAACACACTATTTCGACTCCCTAAACTTACACAAAGTCACCCAAAGTAAAAAATTGTTAGCGTTAATCTTACAACCATAAGCACAACGCCCTATTGATACTATTTAAGTCGAGGGAAACAAGTGTACAATTTAAGGGAAGTCATACACCATATCATCTTACAAATCTATGAAAGCTAGTGGCGGTTTGATGAAAGCACACAAATCCTATTCCCTATTTCATCAAGGGTGGCCATGCAAAGCCATTCAAATCATAACGCAGTTACCAAATATTGTCAAAACAAGTCTCCAAGATACACCCCATGTTGAGAAATCCATAAGACAACACCTATCTACATCGCTAGACATCTATAGAACTTGAACTCATAAACCCTAGGCACTTTTATAACTAGGCCATTCAAAGATGCATGCAAATGTCTTCAAAATGCTTGTCTTCAAGACTTATCTCCTTAGCTAGACCTCTTGAACTCATAGATCCTAGGCTCTTGGAAAACTAGGCCATTAACATTCTAAGTGTCATGTAAATGCCCCTACACCAATCATACATGATGTTGTACAGACAAAGATGTTCCTTTTTATTGGCTATTTTAACATAGGCAAATATAGTTGAGCTCTATATCCTTGTTCGTCATCCACACCATTTCTCCCACTATGACTTCGTTCACAATCTCTTTAATATGAGAATCAAGATTTCCTAGACTTAACAACTCACATTTCAAAGAAGCAAGATGGAGCATTAGGATGGAAGAACCTAAAAGTGCAAGCATCTGAGAATGAGAATGAACTTTATAGCCAATCAATCACATTGAATGTAAACCATTGATCCATTTTCTTTGCCTACCATTGAGCACTAATTGTCATTGCATCATTCACTCCTGTCAAATTTGAATATATAAAAAACATTAGAGGAAAATCCTTCCATTAGTGACAAGATGTAAGAACCCATTCTTACACTTTGATTAATACGCTAGCATCTAACAAATAAAATATTACTTCACAAGCATATTAAAGAGAAGGAAATGAGAAAAACATTGAAGCACGATGCATAAGTACATACAGATTATTAACATTATTACAACAATTGAGCACAAACACCACATTGGGTATATCATATAATCATCTATTCTCTGATCACAAATTAACATTACTTTTATGCTGCGACAATAACAAAAAATAAGGGTTATCGGCCCTGATAAAAAAAACTTATGCGCAAATTCATTATCCTTTTCCATAATAGAGGTTCTAAGAATGTTTAATAGATTCCAAAGTTCTGTAAAATTGTAAAGACCAAGCACCTATGAGCTCAAAATAGATTCTAATCCATGGCCAACATGCTACTTTGACAACAAGACCAAAAATAGGTCCAATAAGCAGACATTAGAGTTATCATTATCCAAGAAACCTTGATCACGATAAACACCATACAATGGCTTCATGCAAAGATAAGTTATGAGTTCACATGCTAGGATTATAACATACAAAAAAAGGAGGTGAGAAATCAAATGAATTATCAGCAAGCATCACAATAAACCCAAATTAATTGACTTGACAAAAGTGTCTTAGTTCTTGCTTTTCTTTGCGGCTAAAAAATGCATAAACTAATTCACAACTTCTAGCTCAGAGAGAAGTGGTCTAAAATGCTGCCATTTTTTTAGCTTTCCAACGACAAAAAGGATATGGTAAATACCCCTAACTAAAAAGATGCAATATGCAAGCTCTAACCAAACCCTTCTCTCAATCTTATTTAGTGATTGCAAACCTTTCATTATATCTTTCTTCTGCCATGTTGATTGATGAGTGATGTTAGAAGGAGCGAAACACTGATTCGTCTTTCAAAAGTGAAGTGAACAATAAACAAGAATCCATCCAAGAAAGCTGCGAAAGGAGTGAAAACCCCAAGTAAGATTATGCCGCACACAAGTGAAATGTTTCATTCAATCCACCATAAATATGATGCTAACATCCCCAACTCTTACGTTTATCAAACCTGGTGCATTCACCTCGTCCAACTCTTTGCCTCCTTGAACATTAGCCTCCTTCGAGCCTTTGCTTGATGGAATGTTCACCTCGTTCAAACCTTGGCCTCCTGTGAGCATTCGCCTCCTTCGTCCAAGTCTTTGCACCCTTGAGCGTTCACCTTGTCCAAGCCTTCACCTTATGGAACATTTACCTTCTATGAGCTCTTGAATTTAGTGAATCTTAGACCATAGATAAAAATATATAAAAATTGCCAGAACTAACCAACATTTAAAACTAGGTTGTTTATAAGCTCCCAAAGAAAAATGCCATTAAAATACTCAACAATAAGTTGTACATGAATATAGAAGATATTGAAGAGATCATAAATCTTTACACAACCACACCAATTCATATCAGCCTCCATGTGCCTTTGCAACAATAGTTTTTATATGCAAATTTACTTTTTGACTGTATAACCTATTCACTATGGCCTTTTGAGCATTATTTGAATGGTTTAAATCTACAATATATTGGTGCTAGGCAGTTATAATATTACTAAGACAATATAACAATGATATTCGCATAATCTCATTGCATCCTCTGATATAAGAGGATGAAATTTGTATATGCAGATGTGTGAAATGGAAGTAGAATTAAAAACATATATCGGTAAGGTAGTCAGAAATAGATGTCTAATCACCCAACAAAGCATTTTGGAGGACCTATAGGTGACCATATCTATCAGATAACACAATGAAAACATGCAGAACAAGATCAACCAGCTATTGAGTTGAATTCTCTCTTGAGTCTTCTTCCATTTACGAAGCCAATCAAATAAGGGATATCTAATTATCCAAACCATTGCCTTGAATCATGCCATTCCTTTATTTTCCCTATTAAATCATTCTCTTCCATTACCAAATATAGTTAAGGAAAACATATATCAGCACAACTTACCAAAAAGAGCATGATAGAAGTGAATAATCTTTCTTGAAGAAGTCCTCCGTGTCCATCAAAGTTTTCCACAGTGAGTTTTAACACGATATTGTAATAATCATAAATTGCTCCAGAGTACAATGTAGTAAAACTGCCAAAACAAGAAACATTGCATGAACACATATTAGGACCTATAAGAAAACATTATTTGGTTGCAAGGTTCAGATTTGACATAAAGTGAAACATTACATTGCAATCCATATGGCTCCAAGAAGGGGGATGCAGCCTCATCTAATTACATAAAAGGAGTCTGATGACTCATCTTCACCAATAAAATCTATCTAGCAATTCATCCTCACATAATATTACATCTTTTCTTCAGCCCATGTCAAAATCTAGGTTCTTTTCACTCAAAGTACCATCCTTCAATGGTTGTGTTTGAAATCCAGATTAGTGAATAAAAGCACTGTATCTCTTTTAGTAAAAAAAAAGTATTCATTTACGATAGGATCATCACTCAATCTAAATTTTTTGACATAGTTCAGAGATTGAGATTTGTATAACGAACCTTTTTCTCATTGATCCATCACTCAAGCTACCATCTAAAATGTAGTTTGAGGTCCATAATAGTTAAAAAAAACGATGTTTGATGGGTTCATCACTCAATTTAGCACCTTAGACGTCATTATCAGTAGAAACAACCCATATCTAATCCATCCATCATTCGATCAAGCATCCTAGATGTCATTATAAGTAGAAAGAACTCATATCTTCTGGACTTGTCACTGAACTTATCATCTCGGATGTAGGTCCTTTGTAGAAAGAAACCAGTATCTGTACACCCACGACTGAATAATCACCTTGGATATAAACAAAGAGCTCCATATCTGATCCATCCATCGCTCGATTTAGCATCTAATATGTAAGTTATGAATAAAAAGATGCATTGTTTGATGTACTCGTTGCTGAAAGTTCATCCTGGATGTAAAAAGAAACCATATACAATTCATTCATCACTCAATCTAGCATTTTAGATGTAATTATGAGTAGAAAAGGCCCATACATCATGCACAAATCACTCAAATTAGACAGACTTAGAAGTAACTAATTAGTAAAAAGAAGCCACATGTGATGCCATCCATCGTTGAATCTTATAACATTTAAATGTTAGTTAGGAGAGCAGAGACAATAAAGCAAAGAAGAAACACAGAAATGAAGTTTTGAAATCTGTACCTTCTCCAATGATGTGGCAGGATCAAGGAAGCTTAGACATAGAGTTGCCATGGGCTTCAGCTTGCTGGTTTAGCTTTGTGGGTGATTCCTAGGTCCTTCATTTTCCCTCTCTTCTTTCTCTTTTCTTTCTCATTGATGCTGCTTCTCTGTACTCAGATGAATCATGCATGATTCATGAGATCCATATCCACAGGTGGTGGGGGCCAAGGATTTGCAGATCCTTGCACCAGGATTCAAATCTCAACATGTCCACAATTGCTTCACTTCTCATTATACATAATGCACAACTTCCTCTCTACCTTGGGACAGATGTCGGTACACACCGGAACCAAACCGAAGAATGCATTGGCCTTGTTAGAGTTCTCGCTCCTCGAACAAACAGATCCTTGGTGAATCAAATCATCACTCTCTCTGTCGTGGAGGATTGATAGGATCGGATCGGATCGGATCGGATTGGATCATATCGGATCGGCATCCATTAGTTTCTGTCGTTCTGGTCCGATCCATTAGTTTTGTCACCCGAACTAATGTAACTGCTATCGATCGGAGCCTTCGTTCTATCCGCGACAATATAATGTCCTCTCTAAACGTTCGGATATGCCGCTCAATATGTTTATTTAAATGTTTGCACTCTACCTTTGATTGATCGTTGGTTTCATAGCAATTTTGCTTGGTGTCTGTCATTCCTATGCATGCTAGCATTAATACCTAGAATAATAATAAAAATTCCCCCCTACAACATGGTTCACGAATAAAAACTCGCTTGCACAAAGTAGCGTGATCTCAATTCAAGGCAATGTTGAGTAATGGACCAATACATGGTCAGCCAGGGCCTTGGCCCATCAAATAACCTACACATATGTCAATATAGTTGCAATCATCCCCAAGCCATAAACTCGTGTTATGGTAGTAAATGCATATATTTCCATTGAAGTGGAATTTTCCTCAATACAATCGAAGACAAAAAGGTTGTGGATTCCATTTGCACTATCTAGACCAATGTTACATTTATGCTCTTTAAACATGCGTGGGAAACAATCATACAATATAAAGGTAGATCTATTTCTTGATCAATCCTTGATTATAAGGAATTCCGTGCTCCTTTTTTTTGTTGTCCAACAATAAAACACTGATTTCCTTTCAATAAGATAATTTATAGAAGAGCAAGTTTACAGAAAATACATGGCAGCGAAGCTGAGTAATACCTCCCATCAACATTGCACTATTGCTTTAAATACTTTTAGTAGATTTTAAGGCTTGTTGACCCTTAATTTTGCGTGCATTCTACTATTAGCGTTGCCTTTTTAAGGGGTCACATTTTCCACAATAGAAAGAAGAAAAAAGTACCAGGATACCCCTGGAAGTTTGTCTATTTACCAGAATGCCCCTGGAAGTTCCAAACTTACCAAACTACCCCTATGTCCAAAAATTTACACTTTATAAAGTATTTATACACTCAAATCTACAAGCCATATTGACCAAAGATGGAAGAAATGGACCCAAAATAACGCTATTTACCAAATATTTGAGTGTATAATTACTTTATAAAGTGTAATTTTTTGGACATAGGGGTAGTTTGGTAAATTTGGAACTTCTAGGGGCATTTTGGTAAATAGACGAACTTCCAAGAGTATCCTGGTACTTTTCCCTAGAAAGAATGAAAATGATAACATATGGTAATGCGAATGATCTTTAAGGGTGTTTTTTAAAACTTATCAACCTAGATGATGAAATTAGATCATGCACAACATTCAATGAGTTTGTGCACTATTTGAGCACGTTACCTTCAATTGTAATCCACGCACTATTGCATTTATACCTAGTACTAAGAAAAAATTTGTTCGTAGTAATTGTGACAATATAATGAGATAAGTGATTTTTAGTTTAAAGTGTACTTAGATGAATCATGCATGATTCATGAGATCCATATCCACGGGTGGTGGGGGCCAAGGATTTGCAGATCCTTGCACCAGGATTCAAATCTCAACATGTCCACTATTGCTTCACTTTTCATTATACATAATGCAGAACTTCCTCTCTACCTTGGGACGGATGTCAGTATACATCATAACCTAACCGAATAATGCATTGGCCTTGTTAGAGTTATCGCTCCTCGGACAAACAAATCCCTGGTGAATCAAATCATCACTCTCTCTGTCGTGGAAGATTGATCGGATTGGATTGGATCATATCGGATTGACATCCATTAGTTTATGTTGTTCCAATCCGATCCATTAGTTTTGTCACCCGAACTAATGTAATTGCTATCGACCGGAGCCTTCGTTCTATTCGCGAAAATATAATGTCCTCTCTACACGTTCGATATGCCACTCGATATGTTTATTTAAATGTTTGCTCTCTACCTTTGATTGATCATTGGTTTCATAGCAGATTTGCTTGGTGTTTGTCATTCCTATGCATGCTAGCATTAACATGCTCCTCCAAACACCTTGAATAAATAAAAAATTCCCCCCTACAACATGGTTCACGAATAAAAACTCGCTTGCACAAAGTAGTGTGATCTCGGTTCAAGGCAATACATGGTCAGCTAGGGCCTTGGCCCATCAAATAACCTACACATATGTCAATATAGTTGCAATCATCCCCAATACATAAACTCGTGTTATGGTAGTAAATGCATATATTTCAATTGAAGTGGAATTCTCCTCAATACAATCGAAGACAAAAAGGTTGTGAATCCCATTTGCACTATCTAGACCAATGTTACATTTATGCTCTTTAAACATGCGTGGGAAACAATCATACAATATAAAGGAAGATCTATTTCTCGATCAATCCTTGATTATAAGGAATTCTGTGCTCCTCTTTTTTGTTGTCCAACAATAAAACACTGATTTCCTTTCAATAAGATAATTTATAGACGAGCAAGTTTACAGAAAATACATGGCAGCGAAGCTAAGTAATACCTCCCATCAACATTGCACTATTACTTTAAATACTTTTAGTAGATTTTAAGGCTTGTTGACCCTTAAATTTGAGTGCATTCTACTATTAGCATTGCCTTTTTAAGGGGTCACATTTTCCACAATAGAAAGAATGAAAATGATAACATTTAGTAATGCCAATGATCTTTAAGGGTGTTTTTTTTTAACTTATCAACCTAGATGATGAAATTAGATCATGCACAACATTCTATGAGTTTGCTCACTATTTGAGCACGTTACCTTCAATTGTAATCCACGCACTATTGCTACACTATTGTGTTTATACCTAGTATTATTTGTTCATAGTAATTGTGACAATATAATGAGATAAATGCTTACAAGTTATTAGTATAAAGTGTACATGGGCAGAGAGGATAAGTATATACAAACAATAAATATGACACGTTGTATTGAACATACATCAATAATGATAACGAGCAAATCCATGATGTCTACTATAATTGTTAACTAACTTTGATGCGATGCAATTGTTATACGAACAAAACATGTATTTTATTAATCAATCGACCAAATGTTGCATACCAATCAATCTATATTTCAAATTCATGTAGCCACAATATGAAGAAATCATGTTTTTAAAATATTAAATTGAGATATATCGTATTGTGATTCGTGAGATTGTCAATACATGCATGTTTCTACCATGATTGGAGGATTTCCGATGTATTGTGTAATATACTTTTAGTATGCATTCCTATCACATGTCACAAGCAAGATACTACGTGCTTAAGCACAATGTGATGTCATTGATATTATAGATTGTAATTTAGAATCTAGAGTCTAATAGTAGGATATCCTACTAAAATTTCATTTTCCACAATCTAGTCTAGTCTACATTCGATAGTATATACTATAATACAAGCTTACCTTGTCATCATCACACCACCCTTCCTCGCTCTTCGCACACCCATCCTCCCACCTCTCATAACTTGTGTTGAAACTAATTGGATGATCAACGTAACAACCATTCATTTGGCTAGGGTCCAATAGCAACCAACCATACATACTTTGAATACCCTATTCATTGTCTCCCCCCTAAGTGTTGACCTTGGCCCAATCATCCCAACCCCACATGGTTGCACTCAGCCCTCCTCTCCCATCGTCTAATTTCATCATGTTCACACCACCATCAACATATTGAAAGCTCAAATGCTATGAGTCAAGGCGAACTTCATTAGCTCGTTCATTGTGATTCTTGACCCTGACATCCACACATTGCATTTCTCGCATATTTTTCAATTAGTGGCACAAACCACGTTGTTTATAAATATGATGGCGTAATGGTAAAGATTGTACTTTGTAACTTTGAGGGCGGAATTCTAAATATAGGAGCATCAATAAAGCTTGTCCTACAACTTTTAGGGTGTAAGTGATTATAGGAGCTCATGCTAAAGATTGTACTCCTCAACTTCGAGGATTAGAGGTGTATGTTTGAACATAGGATTCCTTCATAGTTGTCATTTGATTTCATGATTCATAACACTACTAGGTTGTTTGTTAAAATGGTCATAAAATATTGGCATTACCATTTTTCAATTGTGCAAGGTTGAATTCATTAACATCTTCCCTTTAAAAACGCATCACAAACAATGCAATGCAAAAATTGTTGAGCATCGTGGTTCCTTTCTATGCAAAAATACTTGGTTATACGGTTTAGAAGTAGATATGTAATGTCGTTCCTTCGAAAAGAAGCAATGTTAATTAACTTTGGAATGATATTAACTCCACGTATTATGCAGTTTTCTCAATAATCCTAAATTTTAGTACGATTAAACCTCTCTCTTTTCTTTGTGTGTATATGAAAGGAGACAACGTTTGAGGATGCAGTCTATTTTGTGGTCATAAAGACCATTTTGGCCTCTTCGAAGATTCAAATATAACATTCTTTCTGTCTAAACAATACTACTCCAAGCAATTGAACATCTCTCTACATATGCTTCCAATTCCTACCTAAATTTACATCATGAAATATAAATGTTATTTTATAATAAAGTTTTTAGTGGCTCTAAGTGATTGAGTAAGCAAACTTTATGATTATGATGTGATGTATTATACATACAGAGTTTTGGGAGTCATCTTCTTGGAAATAGATATCGTTTTCATCACATTGTAAACCCTAAATGACATATAGATATTTAACCAAGATTCAACGTTAACGTAACACCTACTAGTTGACATAGATGCTCGTGCTTATTTTCTAAATTCACTAGATTCTCCCCTTCGATGCTTTTCAGTGACTAAGAGCACACCCCTTAGTTCTAGCAAGGATTTGTTCGACCCTACAAATCCTCTTTCCATGCATTGGGCGTATAGAAAACAAACCTCCTCACATTCAGTATCACACCATAACCATCAATCGGATTCCCTTTTTACTTTAATTCTCTCATCCAACTGGATCGATGACAATATTGTCGTCCATGATCGGTTGACCAATTGATAGGGTTGCTGAGGGATCATTGGATCCTTCGTGAAAATGGTCGAGGGGAAGAGTGCTACAATGATACAACAAAACAACGACATGCTCATATTGGGCTAGAGCTTGGGATTAGGGCAGGCAAGGCGGACGATAGAAGACATGTTAGGCATCGACAATGCCCAAGGATAATAATACACTTAATATCAGGCAAAACATCCACTACTCTCGTGACTGAGACACACGCATGCGCACACACTCAAATTCCTCTCTTTCTTTCATTCATTCATAACACACACACTCTTCTCTCTCTCTCTTAGCAATGGGCACGGTTTCGGCTCAAACCGAACCGAACCATTAAGCCATGATTAAACGGTTTATTGGTTCCAAAAAAATTTAATGGTGTAGTTTGGTTTGGATTTTCAATAAACGGTTTGGTTCGATTCTAAAACTCGGGTTTATAGGTTTGGTTTAAAGGTTTATAGGTTTTTGGTTAACTTTTTTTTTAAACCTTAATAGTTTATTGATTTAATTAATTAGACTTAAATGTTTATTTAATTTAATAGTTCAATTAAAGTTTCTTTTATTGATTTATTAAATTTAACTTAAACGCTTATTTAATTTAATGTATTTTTGTTTATTTAGATGTTTAATTAGTTTGATTTAAGTGGTTAAGTGGTTAGGTTAAATTTTTTTATTAAATGGTTCGGGTTGGTTTAAACTTTTCCCTAAATGGTTTGGTTTCAACTTTTTCTTAAATCGTTTGGTTTAAATACTGAGAGTTCATAAATGGTTTGGTTTGGTTTTTGTTTTAAATAAACGGTTTGGTTTCTTTGCCTTGAAACCGAACCGAACCGAACCCATTGCTACTCTCTCTCACACACACACACAATCTTCTCTCTCCTCTTTTGTCATTCATAATCTTCTCTCTCTCTCACTCGTACACAAATCTTCTCTCTTCACACACACAATCTTCTCTCTCTCTCTCTCTCTCACACACACACACACACACACACACAATCTTCTGTCTGTCTCTCTCTCTCACACACACAAGCTCTCTTTCTCTCTCTCTCTCACACACACACACACACACACACAATCTCTCTCTCTCTCTCTCTCTCTCTGAAATTCCTCTGGTTTTTTTAATTCATTCATAACACACACACACACACACACACACAATCTCTCTCTCTCTCTCTCAAATTCCTCTGTTTTACTTCATTCATAACACACACACACACACACAATCTCTCTCTCTCTCTCTCTCTCTCTCAAATTCCTCTGTTTTTTTTAATTCATTCATAACACACACACACACACACACTCTCTCTCTCTCTCAAATTCCTCTGTTTTTTTTAATTCATTCATAACACACACACACACACACTCTCTCTCTCTCTCTCAAATTCCTCTGTTTTTTTTAATTCATTCATAACACACACACACACACTCTCTCTCTCTCTCTCTCAAATTCCTCTGTTTTTTTTAATTCATTCATAACACACACACACACACACACACTCTCTCTCTCTCTCAAATTCCTCTGTTTTTTTTAATTCATTCATAACACACACACACACACACTCTCTCTCTCTCTCAAATTCCTCTGTTTTTTTTAATTCATTCATAACACACACACACACACACACACACACACACAAATATTCCTCTGTTTCTTTCACTCATTCCTACATAAAACACACAAAAAACTTCCCCTCTTCCTTTCTTTCACTCAATTCCTTCTCCTTCTCTTCTGATTTCTGATTCCATCTGAATCTCTCTCTCTCTCTCTCTCTCTCTGAGTTCGCCATGGCCCCTCTCCCCCTCCTCCCCTTCTGCTTCTTCTTCTTCTTCCTCGCTTCTTCTTCTTCTTCCCATCCTTCTGCCTTCGCTGATATTCTTCCACAACATCATCCTTCGCAGCTCGGCCACCACGCCGATCCAATCCCTTCTCAGTGCCCTGATTATGCTGCCTTGCTCGAAGAACTCGATCTTACACAGAGCAAGCTTCACCTTCTCGGTAAATCTTCTGTCACATTTCTCTTACCGGCCTTTTTCCTTCGCTTCTTCCTCTTGCTCCTTGTATCTCTCTCGTTTCAGAGATTTTCTGTCCACACGAACTAAAAGAGTTTGGTTTGATTATGGCTCTTTGTTTTTTTTTTTTGAGTCAGAGAGAAATCTGTCAGAGAAAGATGTGGAATTCCAGGACAAGATCAAGCTCGTAGCTTCCTTACAGGATGAGTTTGAAAGGCTGAAGGTAACGATTTCCTCCACATTTTGATGTTTTTTTTTGTTGTTGGAGATTTCCATATCTCTATTGCAGGTTTTTCACATTTCATGTTTTCACCGTTCTTCCTTAATGCCGCCAAGGATGCACAGTTTGGATAGATTTCTCCGGAGCCGTCAGTTCCCGTTTCCTTTTGATTTAGTTCTCAATTTCATGTTTCCCCCCCTCACTTCCCTTTCATGTTTTCAGTGTCCAATCGGTGGACAAGCCTCACCTTACCCAATCAGTAGATGATCCACATATGCATGGGGGATCTTAGCCTCCCTCTAGACAGTCATTCTTCCTTAATGCCACTAAGGATGCACAGTTTGGATAGATTTCTCCGGAGCCTTCAGTTCCTGTTTCCTTTTGAGTTAGTTCTCAATTTCATGTTTCCCCCCCACTTCATGTTTTCAGTGTCTAATCGGTGGACAAGCCTCACCTTACCCAAGCAGTAGATGATCCACATATACATGGGGGATCTTAGCATCCCTCTAGCCAGTCATTTGATGGAGCAGAATAATCTTCATGATCACCAGATGTGTGTACTGTGTCGTACTTTTGTGCACTAGTATGAGTGCTGGTTGGGGGATGGGCTCCTGAGGAATTTGTGAAAGGGTCAGAGTTTAAAGGCTGACAGTATGGCTGCAGCTTCTTGACCACATTCTCACATTTCTACTACCTTTACATCTTCCTTGCGTCCTGACATTTTTTTTTATGCTCTTATTTAACCAGAGAAAGCAAGCGTCAGATCTTGATGCTCTACAGATGGAGCTTGCCTCAAAGGTATTGAAGGATAAAGTTGGATATTTTTCATTCACCTTCTGAAAGAACTACCTTTTTGTTTGGCTGATTGTAATTCGTTTCTCATGGCTCAATACCAATGAAGTCATGTTGCATACTGGATGTAATATTGTTTTGACTCTTGGAGGCTTCAGGTGGCCAAGCTCGAAGACAACTTGAAGAAAACAGAAATTGAGCTACAGAAATACAAGCAGACAGCAGAATCTCTGGAGGCTGTGGGTGCTACTCAGTCTTCCAAAGTCAAACAGGTGACAGTTTTTGTATCTTTTCCTATCTCATTCTTTGCGATGGCAATTTTAGTTTTTCTCAAATCTTATTCTGTACGTGGTATAATGAATAAAATAATTATTTACAAAGTTCAAACTTTAACCTATATGATAAATTAAAAAAGTCTCATCCTAGAGTTCCCATTTTGTGTAAGCTGATCCCCATTGATATGTGCCTCATTCTTTACTGGTTTTGGTCTATGTGTTGCACTATCTTCTTCATACTGCTTTAGCATTCACCTTTAGGTGCACTTGTACACGTTCCAGGTCTAAAATGCCCAATATATATGTAAGATGTGTAGTTTGAGTTTCAGGAGAAGAATCAATAGGATGAAGCCACCTTTCCTTTAAGATATGGCCACCTTTACCATTGTAACTGCCTATTTAAAGGATGCCTCTGTAAATGCGTGGGTATGGATTTTTTATCTTAGGACAACTCTATCCTCAAAGCCGGCAAGAGAGACACTGGAACTTTCATGGGCCCTTTCATCCATCATGTGTTTTTATATGTTAATGAGAGAATGTATTTGGTTTATCCCTTAATTTCTGTCCTTTAGCATGCTCAATTATTTTTAATTTAGTTCAATTGGCATTAATGTTGGAGAAGGGTTACGTGTTTTATGGCAGGAACCCAAAGTTAGGTTAATCAGGTTAGAGGTTTGAGCTTTTTGTCTATCATCTTATTTTCTGGTTGGTGGTAGATTGAGCTTGTGAATTCTCTATTAATAGTGGTTTTTATTTTCATGTTGGGATTAGGGTTTATTTTCATTTTCAGATGTAGGGATCAGCATTTGATTTTCAATTTCGTACTTCTGTTTTTCTCCACAAAAGTTTCATTTCTGTGGGTGCCATGGAGTGTGGTCCATGCATCTTCTAACAGCATGTGGTATGTTGGGATTAAAAGCCCTTAGGTTGCACCTATTAAACTAGAAAAACGTTTCTGCTCCTATTTTTGCTAGAATTGCAGTCTCGTTTTCGGAATTGTACTACAGTCTACAACTCCTAAAAGAATATTGGTACACTGATTGGGATCCTTAGACAAGATTCCCATTCAGCATTAAATAGGTATTTATGAGGCCAAGATTTAGCTGTCCCATCAATGTTTAAAGTTCTTCTTTTAAGAGCATATTCTATGGATCTTGATAGTGCGTACACACACGTGTGTGTGTGTGCACCTCCTACCTTGTAGTGCAATCCAACATCTAATGGTGTGCCTGAATGATACAATATGACATTACATAAAAGGGCTCAATGTATTCCATTCACAACTAATCTTCCTTAACATTTTGGGGAGAGGCGTTACAAACTGTAGTATATATTCTTAATTGATCCCCACACATTTCACTCAAAGGTGGCATGTTGGAGAGATTTGGACAGGCAAATCAGCCTTGTATGATCATCTGCGCATCTTCGGTTGTGAAGCTTTCGTCCACATTAGAGAGAAGTTAAGAAACAAGCTGGATGCAAAATCCATCAAAGGCATTTTTCTGGGATACAAGGCAGAAGGTGAGACGGGTTACAAAATTTGGTTATTGTAACCTCGAAAGGTAATCAGGACTCGTGATGTTGTATTCAAAGAAGCAAAGATTCTCAAAAGTAATTGTACCTCATTAGAATTATCAAACAGACCAAAATTTCAGCAACAATCAATCATTAACTAAAAAATAACCTTGTAGGGTGATGAACAAATAGAGATCTACAAAACAGTTTTATTGCTAGAAGAAGATGGACAGCAAAACAGAGAAATTTTAGACCCCAGAAGATGAAGATCAATTACAACCGCCTCCTACAAATGAAGAAATAACTATTGAACTACAATTTCATAAGAATATACAATTTCAATCTAACACTAATTAATAGACGTAACATTCTTATATCATAATTAGTAATTTCTATCTACAAATAATGCATAATGCTGGTAACTTAATTCTGAAGAAAACATTCATAAGAATATGAATTTTAAACCTAACACTGGCTAATAGACGTAACATTAGCTTAATCTATTTACAGGTCTCATAGATTTGAGCATCAGACGGCATTTAAGCAGAGAAGAAACATTAAATCTAAATAAATTTAAGATTAAAACTGAGCTCTTTGGACTGTCACGTCACGAGTTTTAACCTTAATCTTCTGGCTAATTATCAGTCTAGACTATTGGGAGATGCAACTAGTAATGTTATAGTTTTCTAATATTCATATAATATATCATGTGTAGACTTGTAGTTTTAACAATGTAAACCACGATTTCATAAGCGATCTTATTATGAAAAAATCATGTAAGCATTCTTGAATGCATGTCAGCGCTGCTAATTATGAAGTGTTAACTCATTATGTATGCTCTTTACCAGAGCCTACGAATTGATCACTGATATACTTTATCAGTCATTCAAAAAATCAATTATGTACATCTTATAGTTAAGTAATCTTCAGACAATGGGATGGTACCATTACTCGTAAAGGTCAGGATAAGAATTTGTCAAGACAAGACATACAAGCGGAAAGGTCTGATAAAGATCTAGACTATTCTCGTCTTAATGAGTGAGAACTTTGGTATGTCTAACGAAAATGTAAACTCTAAAATTTAAATTATATTTAGCTAATGTCAATTTATTTTTTCTATTGAGTTTATTAGCCTGGCTTCCACTGTTTTTGTAAGCTTTGGTTAAGGACTACATGTTTTTTTTTCTGATATCGCAGCTGTTGTATGAACTCAAATTTTGCAGCTAGAGAAGTTGGTATCTGAGCAGAAAACAAAACTCACGAAGGCAGAAAAAGTGATTCATGTGGCAGAGGTTTGTAGTTTTAATAGATCTTGTATTTGAGCTCTTATATGGCAATTCTTGCTAAGTGTATTTATTTGTATCTGGTAGCTAACTTTAGCCAAAGCACAGAAAGAAACTGCTGCAAAGGACACTGAACTTCTTAATGTAAGGTCTCACTATCTCCCCTAAAGAAGTAACATGTTAATATCTTAGATTGAAGTTGCTTGGTAAAGTGTTTGTTCTCCTTTTTATTTGTTTTTAGGTTCGTGGTGGCTGGCTCCCTCCATGGATTCTAATGAAACTATCAGAGCTGCAGGTGAAGTAGCAATGCTAGTTGCTGATGCAGGAATGATTACCTCTACATATTCCATATATATATATGCATAGATTGACACATGCGTGATATTTGCAATATTCGAGAATATGAAATGACCCCAAGAATATTATAAAACCATTCGTTTTGCAAAAAAATAAAAATAAAATTCATCTTTTGATTTTTAAAAAAAACGATAATTCACTAAAAAAAGAGCAATCATTCATTAATAGATTATAAAAATATAATTAGTATTAAGTCTCCTTTATAGTGTCAAATAAAAAGGGGGGGAGTTTATGAACCTTTATTTTATTTTATTTATTTATTATTATTATTATTTAAAAAAAACGAATATTTTTATATTTATTATAGAAATATGATTAGTGTGGAGTCCCATTTTTAATGTCAGATAAAAATATCTATAAAATTTGGGAGAATGAAAAGTGAGGAATTAATGAACCTTTATTTTAATTAATTAATTAATTATTAAAGTAAGACGAATACTTCTACATTTATTATAAAAATTTATTAGTGTCAAGTCCCTTTTTTATTGTGAAGTCCCCTTTTTTATATCTAGGAAACTAAAAAGGAGGGAGTTTATGAACTCTTTTTTTTTTTAACGAATGCTTTTCATGCATTCGTTTGGTAACCCCCACAAATGCGAATATGTCAATCTATTTATTTATGTAGTGTCAATGATGTTTACAGGAATTTGCAGTTGTCTACTGGAGGAGCTATGTGCAACCTGTTGTGGATGCAACTGTAGAAAGGGTAATATATGAACCATTATCCATACCTTTGGCTAAGTGTCAGGTTGTTTCAAGGGAAGAAGAGTGATGCTAAAATGTTTCACAGGCTTCACAAAAGGCTTCTGTGGTTTGGAAGAGAACAAAGCCTTATACTGATAATTTTATAAAGGTAAGAAGTAACAAAATATGAGAATGTTTTACCTTCACAAATTCTTATGCTGATTTTATGAGTAATATTTTTTCTTCTTATTCATATGGCAGCATGTTCAAGAGAAGTGGAGCCCTGTAATTAAACATAGTAAGAAATCTATTACATCTACTGTTGCTCCACATATTCAAATTGCTAAGTCCAAATTATCTGAAGGATATGAGTCGGCAGTAGAATTTGTATCGCCATACCTAGAGAAGGTTCATGATACCATTAAACCGCATTTAGAGGTATATTCTCTTAATTTGCTTCTATGTGGGAGCTCATTCTAGTGTACTTATGTCTTTATTTAATTTGCATTATGGTGTAGAGATTCATATTCTACTGTCTATTTGTTGAGTTTCTGACTGTTGAAATGGCAATGATGCATAGATTGTGAAGGAAATATCAAGGCCATACTATAAGCAAGTCGAATCTATAACTAAACCATACAGAAAAAAGAGTTTCAAGCTCTACAGACAATTTGTCACTTCTGCCAGAGCATATCATGTTCAGGTATTCCATCATATAGTGTAAATCCTATCCTCTATGCAGTTTCCAAATTTTCAGCTAAGTTGGAAGGCTGCCAAGGTTTTCCATTTATTGAAACTAAGCTTACAAGTTGATCATTTCAATCACATCATTATGTTACACTATTTAGCTGGAGTGTCTGATGCGATCTCTTGTATATTAATCTCAAGGAAAAAATTCCGAAATATTCCTAAGTTTTTCTTTATTTTGTCAACCACTAAAAGAGCACTTATACATGGTATCTAAGCAATCAATTATACCTTCAATTCATTCCCTTGTCTTAAATATCTGTCCTATTTGATTAATTAAATGGCTAATTCATCCTCTCATCTCAATCGGTGGTTGGTCCAATGGTGTATACGGAAGTACAAAACTCAGTGGCATTTTGGAAATGAACAAACTTGGGTATATCAGAGTATTTTCCTAATCTAAATGCGTGAGTTTGCTGGGGGTAATGATGAAATTTATATTGGAACAGCTTCAAAAGTCAGTTGAGAGAACACTCAAAAAGGTTGATATCCTGAAACCATTGGCTAGCAAGGAACTTGTATGGTTTTTGGTATGATTACTTTTGCACACAAAATATTTTTGGCTCTAGTTCTTATTCATATTAAATTTTTATCCAGATAACTTCTTTTGTAAATGCAGGCATCGATCCTTTTGTTGCTTCCTGCCTTATTGCTCAACATGTTCTTTTCCTCTATACTAGGGTAGGCCCAGTCGATATGCTGGATGATTAAGTGGAAAGGTTCAAGGTCCTTTTTTTGGTAACCCAACCTTGATATGTGAATGCAGAACTCCTAAGAAGAAACCAGAGAAAGTTGCAAAAAATCATGGAAATTATGCCCACAAAAAAACGAAGCGAGCTAAGCATGCTGATAAGTAGCTTCAAGCCCAGGTCTCCCCGCCAGTATGAAAATCATCCATTTCTCCTTTATCTAAGTGCTCACGTTCTCAATATATTCCTTCTCATTTTATGTTTTTGTTGTTTGTGTATGGACTCATTTGAGACCACAATCTTGTAAGTGGCGTGCATGAACAAGTCACTTTGACACTTCTCCATGCTCTTTGGGAATTTAATCAGGTCTATGGTGTGGGCACCTAGATATTTTGTTATTGATTAAATACTTACTGGGGTACTATCTTCCTTTCATATTAAGAAACAGGCTAAAGTTATGGTACTCTCAAGGAATAACCAAAATGGTATCCTTAATGTTTATTTTAAATGAAACATAGACTAAGTAAGTTGTCAATTAGCAGCAAGGAAAAGTTAAGATGATAGGTATGACCTTGATTAAATTCTAGCAGTATCGAAAAGTAAGTTAAGATGATTTACTTGGTGTTGATTAAATTCTAATAATCATATTCCATATGGAAGATGAAAGATCATCACAGTATTAAGACCTTTCTACTGAATCAAACCCAGTCAGGATGCTGTATTTTTTTGATGTATTTTCTTTTGCTTCTTTTGAACATTCTATGATGGCGGATATCTCTTTCACACAACAGGTCATAATTTCAAAATATACTCAAATCTACTATTGAAGGTAGATAAATATATATGCTATTGACATGTAATGTGTGTGATTTTGTAGGCAGAGAGCCTACCCTTTTGCTATTTATTAATGAAGATTTTTGGTGGTATCTACCTACATTGTTGGAATTGGGTACAGATCAATAAATGCCACCTATGGTCATTGATACTGAAGCAGAGGAGGCAGCATTGTTGGATACTATTACAATGAGCAGCAATAAGGAACATTATTGCTTTAGATCCCCAGGTTCACATATTCTAATGGATGGCCTATATATAGTTTATGAAAGAATCCATGAGATATGTGTTTCTCTTCAGTAAAGCTATTGTGGATCTTTCTTTCCTGTTTTTATCCTGGTTTGGAGAAATCAAATGGACAACACTAGGTGCTGCTATGGTTATGTGGAAAAAATTAGTCAGATGTGTGCAGTTCTGGAAGCATATGATGCTGTAGTATAAGATTATCAATCTTTAAATCTAGTGATGGATAATTCACAAAGGACATGCAGATGATGGTACTCCTAATGGTCATGTATTGTATTGCAGCATGAAACTATATCTCTTAAAATATTTATTGTTCAAGCTTTGATACAGGTTTCATTTGTTGATGAATCATTGAACATTCTCAAATCAAGTAGTCTGAACTATTTTTGGGAGTGTAGTATAAGTGCCTCACAATGTCAATGTAATCAAATGTGTCAGATACTTGAAGTTATCTGAAACAATATTTAATTTAAATGGGAATCTTGTTCGTTTATGTAACCTGGTCAGACGACCGAACTTGTCTTATTTCTGCCCCTAAAGTCAGTGGATAGATTGTTTACTGGATTTGGTCTTGTTTTGTGACTGGCTTGATTCTGTAGTCTTATGTGTTCCAGATGTAACAATTGTTCTCTCGGCCACATTGTGATGTTTTTCCTCTGATACCAACCTTGGGATCAAGGTAGCCATGCTGTACTCAATTACTCGAAACGAGGATGATGGAACTAGATGGTCTCATGACAGTTCACAAGCATGTGATTTAAATCGATGGACATGGAGGCATATCACCAACTATAACTGAAAAATGCAAGTGACAAAGAAAAATGATCTAGTTATGCACATGATGAGGAAGAGATGGAACATGAGAAAATTATACATATTGAGGTACCACTGTTATTCTGAGACAGAATTGGATCATGCCTTACAATGCAGTCACAACCAAATGGAACCAAGATGCTGTCAATAGTGAATTGCTGTTGCTTACCCAAACTTAGCATGTTGGGACTACCTTCGATGAAGTGATGGGTTCCTTGTGCAATTTAATACGAGGTCAGGGCAATCAATCTCAACACTGGTTGTCATGAACTTGCTGTTGAGAATGAAGCTAAGAAAGACCAGCTAAAGCAAATTGCATCTGCACATTTTGTCTTGATCATGATATTGATGATGTGGAGCCTCATGCTATAGTGGGAAGCAAGCATATGCCACAATAATAAGTTGTGATGATAATAGTGCTTTCAGGTGTTGATTACCCTAATGACCAATTTCCATAACTACACCAAATCGTACACATGGGATAATTTTTCACAAATTTCATTATTGGACTAACCACAATCCATACAGATATTGAGTTTGTAGTTTGTAGTTCTGAATTGCAGGCTTACAAATTTCATTATTGGACCTTTGCGAGAATGGACATTCAGGGCCTTAAAACCCTGCCAGGTTTCAGTAATATGAGCAGTGTGATTGCAAGTCACTTTACAACCATCTACAATGATTGTCTGCTTCATAATGAGCTAAACACTGCTTATCATTGCAAGGGAGTGATTCCTCTTGTATTCTATATAGAGCAGATTTAGTACGTTTGCCAAATGTAAACAGTTCCCTTTGAATGTTGAACATATGCTCATTATGAAACAGGACAAATTCTCACTATGTGTTACAGAAACTTAGTTTTCATACTTGAAATATTTTTATTAGATACCAAACTCAATACATTTTGGGCATTCGAGGATGAAAAGAAGAGGAGAGTATCTGTTTATAATCTTTTCTAGTGAAAATGATTTACTCATTGTAGTCCTTCCATTCAAGCTCATGTGTGTAAAGCTGATGCCCTCACTGTGGACAAGGATCCGGGATTGGATCATGTACGAGGGTAGAGATAGGGAATGAAGAATTTAAACCTTGTCAGTGGTCATAGTCAGTTGCTATCACAATAATTGTTGGTTGAGCCGGTTGTCACAGACTGCGAAAGGTGGACAAAAGAAAAACACACAAGAAAAACCTGAATCGAGTGGATGTGTAAAATGGAGGCCCATGCTTTGCAATTAGGGTTTGGGAAATGTGGAGGGCATTTTGGGCGGTATGGCTTTTTATTCATTTTTTCATTCATCTCTTCCGACTGGCCTGAGCCCAATATTCTGCGACCAGCTGGGCGAACAGCGATGATTTGTTATCCATCAGTCTCTTGGGCGATGCACACTCGATCAGGTACCCTGTTTTAGCTCAAAAGAAAATCTGAATTAGTAATATATATATATATATATATATATATATATATTTGTACGTACGTATGGATGGATGTGCATGTAACAATCGGCAACGGTTCGGGTTGGGTCGGTTCAGGTTTAGGTTTTTTTTAACGGTTCGGTTCGGTTTCAGCAGTCAAAATCGCGGTTTAAACGGTTAAACGGTTTTTAATTTTTAATTTTATTAAAAAAAAATATTAAAAATCTGAAAAAAATTCTATAAAATTTTAAAATTTGTTTTTAAACAATCTTTTCATTTTTACTCTTATTCTCATATTTTAGGAACATCTTAAAAATTTTAAAAATTCTAAAAAATGAAATATTATAAATTTAAAAATAAAATAAAATAAATTTGACCTATGTTGAAAACCAAAACTGAACCATGAAACCGCGGTTTTTACGGTTTAAAGGTTTCACGGTTCGGTTCAGGTTTCAACATTTTTAAATGGTTTGGTTCCAAACCGAACCGAACCGAACCGTTGCCGATTGTTATGTGCATGTGTGTATAATGTAGTAGAAGCAGAGTCATGTTAATTTGCCTCCATGAAGCTTTTAATATAAAATTTGGACACAATGTAGAAATCTCCTTCCCCTTGATTGCTTCCTTTTTGTTGTATAAAATTTCAGATGCATTTTTTAGACCTTGAAATTTCCTTCTGTACTCTTGAGTAGATTGATGCAGACATTATCTTGACTTCCCTCATGAAATTAGGTGATGCTATTCTTCCTTTATTCCCCAGTGTAATCGATTGATGCATTTGGGTCTTTAAATTCCGATGTGAATTAGATTAATACTATTTGATATCTCAATTCCCTTGTGAATTAGATACGATTGATGCCATTCAATTTCAATTCACCCATGAATTAGATGGATGATGCCACATTTTATATCAAATCCCTAATGAATTAGATTAGATCGTGCCATCCAATCTGAATTCCCGCATGGATGACACTGAATCCAATTCCCTAGTGAACTAGGGAGATGATGCCATTCTGACTCAATTAGCTAATGATTTTACATGCTTGATTCATCTCAAATATTTATCATTATATCTCACCTAATATGCAATTAAGAATGCCTCTTCAAGTTATAATGAAAGAATGAATGCCTTAATGGTCGTGTGGTTACTGGACAATGCAATCAACCATGGGTGTTGCTACAACTAGTGATCTAGCAAAATTTATGGATCATTAAGAATGAATGGTGGATAGGTATGAAATAATGAAAAACGGAACAAAATGAATGAATATAGGATGGAATATATACCGTCACTGAGTGCAAGGACAAGGTCACTGTCGATGACTGTGGGGATGCGATGAGCCACAGTAATGACAGTACAAGCACGGAACTCCTTGCGGATGACTTCCTGGAGGAGTGCATCAGTGGCAGAGTCGATGGAAGCAGTGGCCTCATCTAACACAAGCACCTGACTACGCTTCAACAGCACTCGCCCCAGGCAGAACAACTGGCGTTGGCCTGCGCTCCAATTCTCGCCTTGATCCGACACTGAATGCAGAGGAATGATAGATTCATCACAAATGAGGTCAATTTATTCATGATTGTTTCATCATTAAATGAGTGGAATCAATTCATGTACTCGATTTGATTAGTTTTGGATAATTCGAATTTAGTGTGCATGATTACAGTAATATACCTGGTGATTCAAGCTGAAGAGGCAACTTTCGGATTACCTTCCCCAATTGACACTTCTCCAAAGTCTACACCAAAAAGATATGATTCAAACATTAGTTATAACTTCATTAGGGATTAATCATGGATCAATGAACTAATCACAGATATTGATTTGAACCTTTCATTGCAGAGTAACAAATCCTGATAGTAGATTCAAATTAGACATCCTAAGCAAAATGATTAGTAGAGACATCTTTTGATTGATCTAAGTACCTCCCAGATGTCATTATCCTTGTATTGGTTCAATGGATCAAGATTGGTCCTGACAGTGCCACGGAACAGGACAGGTTCCTGTGGGATGATCCCAAGGCGAAGCCGCAAATCGTTGAGCCCAATGCTGCAGATGTCAATGTCATCAATGTAGATGGAGCCACCGCACGGTTCAACCAATCGGAAGATAGCGCTGATAAGGGTTGTCTTTCCACTCCCGGTGCGCCCCACCACCCCTACCTTCTGCCCACCTTCAAATGTGCATGACACCCCCTTCAGCACCATTGGTGAATTTGAGCGATACCGGATCTGTGTTTCGATCAACCATGTCACAAAATTGGTCATTCCCTTTCTAAATGAAACAAGACATTACATGCTCAAGCAGAATGTGAATGTGAAAACAACATTAGCCTTTATGTAAGTATAAAAGTGATCATAACAACAAACTTTTTTTACATGATCCCTTCCTATGTTTCGTAGCATTAGATAGTTTCGTTTTAAACCTATAAAGCGTTCGATAGTTTGGTTTTATGTACTACCATGAAGCATTATTACAAGCCTGTTTAGTTTTCGAGTTATGTTTTTTACCTGTAAATTGTCGAGAACGACTTTTCCTTTCGTTGGCCATTGAGGGGACGGTCTATTAGATTCAATAATGGCAGGAGCTTCCTTGGGCAAGGTCATGTATTGCTTGATGCGTTCAACAGAGACAATAAAAATTGCAAACATGCATTGCCACCATGACAGGAAGATTTGGCAGTTGCTTAGTGCAAGGGCATATGTAATTGCTAGGCCAGCGAAACCTGAAACACAAAGGCATAAGACATGGAAATTCATTTCAGAACCTGATTTTGTTGCTTCAAAATTCCTCGTGTACTGTTGTTTCATCCATCAAATTCATTGGAAATAATGGATCTTAGGCAACATCCATTATGAGCATACTATGTATAAATAAAAATTCGATTAAATGGAATCAAGTAGGCCAAAGATAGGCCTATTGTAGCTCAGTCGAGCTCATCACCTGGTCAGCGCAACCATTCTAGGCTACTCACATGATGTGGACATAGATCTAAGATCAATTATTAGTCGGTATCTAAATGCTCACAACTTTGATATTGTGCATTCTTCTCCCTTCATGGGTCACCTTACCAATTACATCTATATATTATTATCTGGGATCCCTTTGCTCCAGAGTTCATTTTTCCATGTTGGCTTTGGGACATGGGGGCTCACATTATTATCTCTTTGCTCCAGAGTTCATTCTTCCATATTGGTTATGGGACATGGGACCTTCTCATATGGCCGACTGACTGGATGTTTCTCTAGTTGAGAGATGGTCGGTTGGGCTCCTGGTCTCTCCACTTCACTAATTTTTTCCAACATTGGTTTTTTCAAATAAGTTTGTTTTCAATGCCTTGGTCCTAGCAAGTGAAAAGAGAAAAAACACCTGCAGAGATATCACTCTTGAGGACCACCAACATAGTAGCACAGGTGATGACAACGCTGCAACATATCTCAATGCGGAAGATGAGCCACTCAAGAGCCGCATGCTTGTGGAAGTAGAGGGAGGCATCGACATCAATGAGCTCCAAGTTCCTCTTCCTGAAGCGCTCCGACATCCCAAAAGCACGAATTGTTGCTGTGCCACTAATAGTCTCTGCTGAGTTGTTCACTATTGGAGCCTTGGTAGTGGAGTTAATCCGAGAGAGTTCTCGGGCCGCAGCTGCGTAATATTTCTACATCATTGAAAAACCATTAGATCGTCACCGAAATGAATTCGAAAGGGCTGTTTTTACTATACCACCCTTACTTTATGCTACTGTTACAGAGGATGATAAACCCTAACTCATACACACCTGCAAGTATTGGATCGTTGCAAGTGCAGGTACAACAATCAGAATGATTTGCCATGTTGCTATAGCAGTGACGACGACAATGCCCAAAATGTCGAAAATCAATGCCAGAACAAAGCCGAAACAAAATGGAATATCAAGATCCAATACACTCATATCGACAGATGCCTATGCCAGCCAGCCAAAGCAATACAATCATTTAATCAAGAGACCCCAAACAAAACAAAAGCATATGCATACATGAAAAATCTTGTCATATAATGGAATATATGTTCCATTACCCTGTTAAGGATTCGTCCCGAGGGTGTTGAATCGAAGAACGACATGGGTGCCTTCATCACAGCATTCGTGAAGCCATAGAAAAAAGATTTTGAGGCCTTCAGACCGAGACGGACAATCAGGGCGGACCGGAAAAAGAAGAAGACAACACTGAGGAGAGAGACGACGCCATATACACTGATAAGATAGGCTGATGAAATGTCTGGGTTTGAGATCTCGGTAGCAAGCCAAATGTTGCTAAGCAGTTGGGCAACAGAGAAAGCGATTTGGCCTAGGATCATTCCAATGATGGTAAGACGCCCTCCCGCAATTGTTATATAGTCAATGTATGGTTTTAATCCCAAATCTCCTGATTCCTTCTCCTCATCTTGCACGAGTTGTGAAGATGCATCGGCCCTATTAGCCTTATCAAGGATCTCTTCTCGGCTCAACTTTTTCTTCCCTATTGTCGTCAGGTTAGTGACAATAGATCCTGCCTCAGCTTCATCCGCATTTGCATGTCCATTTCCAGTCACCGAATGCAATGCTTCTTCATGTGCTTTTACTAGCCTTAGGAAGGCATCTCCTCCTTCAAGCAAGTCTGAGTATGATCCTGCTTGCCTTATCTCGCCATCTTCCATCACCTGTAGAAATGAATATTACAAGTGTGATACTTAATTCCATGAATTCTTTGTCGATAAGCATCTTTGAAATTCTTTTGGAATAAACGTTCTTACCACTATTGAATCCATTGCTGGCAAGAACTCCACTTGATGTGTTACTAATAAGACGGTCTTGTTTCGAAGGGCTCCCATCACACAATCCTGCAGGTTCAAGGAAAATCAGTCATCAGCTTCAAATATAAGTTTGCATTGGTTAGCAAAGTTCCTCTAAAGAGGTTGTCTATTGATCCAAGAACCCTATTTTGGAAAGCTATTGTTAAAGCCTATACTTGAAAGTAGTAAGTAAACTAGTGCATTACATTGTGCATTCACTTGATGTCTTTTACATTCATGAAATCACAAAAAAAAAACTGTATTTTGTATGCAAACTTACATTGAAGAGTGTAGCTGCAGTTTGTGCATCAACAGCACTAAATGGATCATCGAGCAAGTAAACATCGGCATCATTATAGACTGCCCGAGCGAGCTGAATCCTCTGCTTCTGCCCACCACTCATGTTAATTCCCCTCTCCCCAATCTCAGTAAGTTCCCCATGGCTAAAGTTCTTGATGTCTTGCTCCAATGCACATGCTTTGAGTGTGCTCTTATAGCGAGCTTCATCGTATGGCATGCCGAACAATATATTATCTTTCACCGAACCTGTCTGTATCCATGCCGTCTGTGCCACATAGGCAATGCCACCCGAGACATGAACCTGTTGCCAAAACACCATGCATCCTTAGGAAAATAAGCAAATGTTAATGGAGGCTTATCTATAACAGTTAAAACACATATGCCATATAGTCGTGGCTGAAAATACGGCCATCCAAGAGATAATGGCCATATTTTTGGCCTAGTTGACTTCATCCTAAATCTACCTCTAGACCATAACTACAGAGACTGGCCAGCCATATAGCTGTCCATGTTCTAATGGGCCTATCTCTGGACAAATGCAATCTACCATAGGTTTGATATTTGGAACATGGATGTACAACCTTTTGCTGGACTAATCAAGTTGACTAATGTATGATCATGTGTCGGCTCATAACAATGAGGTTAAGTTAGGAATGAAAACGAGGTAGAATTTAGAGAACCTACGTTGCCTTGGAGCTTTGGGATTTCACCCAAGATGGAGTTCAGGAGGGTGGACTTTCCGGACCCAATGGCTCCACAGATGGCAATCTTTTCCCCTCTTCTGACAACGAGATTAATGTCCCTGAGAGTGGGCTTGGGATCATTCGGATTCCAGCTCAGTGTCGCGCCATCAACACGGATGGCATACTCGGACATCCGATAAGAATCCCTCTCCACCACATTGGCCGGCAATTCATCCTCTTGCAAAAAGGCATCTAGCCTCTTAAAGGCAACATGTGCTTGGATGAGAGCCGACAACACATCGGGGACAGTCCGGATGGGGTCTTGTATGATCCGAAACATCGCCAACACTGTGAACACAATGGTCGCAGTGAGGGTCATCTGGAGTAGAATGCATGTGATAAGTACCACTGATGTGACCACTGTCGGCATGAGCCAGTAGAGAATAGTGGCATAGTTCCGCTTTTGCTGCGTGCCAGAGAGCCATTTGAACTCAACCTCTCTCATTCTTTCAATGAATGCTTTGAACTTCTCCTCCCATGCCTGGAGCTTGATGACTTTCATACCACTTAAGACTTCGCTTGTGGCTCGGAGCCGCTCGTCTTGAGCATCCATGAATTTGCCTTGGCATCGTTGCATAGACATGATGAGAGGGGTGATGAGCATTATGAAGAGGATGATAAGGACTAGTCCAGGGATAGTGGCCAATCCGACGATCAGGAAGAGAATCCCGAGGGAAACAAGGATCTCGAAAGGTACAATCCAAGTCCAATGGAGCCACCAAATGAGCTCCGAGAGGCGGTATGCATCTACGGAGATGTAGTTAACAATCTCACCTGTGGCATGTCTGGCTTTTCCGGCACCGGATAGGCAGAGCTCCTTATGGTAGACGGCGGCCATAACTGCCGATTGTACCTTCAGTCCCAACCGCCGGACCCCAAAGTACCAGTGTCTTTGCGAGAAGTTCTCGACCATCTTCACAAGGAACAGGGAGACAACAAGGATGGGGCCCGCGTGTGGGAACATGACATCCCCCGAAGCATAGCTCACAAAATAGTAGAGGAAGATGGGTCCGGCCACGGTACCTGTGGCTTTCAGGAAGGCAAGGGCACCGGTATACAAGATGTCCGGCCAATAGCAATGCCACAAAGCTCGGGCGACCGAGGGCCTTCTCGAAGAAGAAGAAGAAGAGGATGAAGAAGATTTCCTTTGATTCTCCCAGGCTTGGAAGAACATCTCGACATTCTTGGCGGCTCGATCAACCGGGGGGATGCCGGGGACATCAGAGAGGTCGATGAGGCGGCTGTTTCCGAGCTTTAGCAAGGGTTTCATCCAATGGAAGGTGAGGCGGCCCAAGGCCGATGATTCTTGGTAGTAATTGCGGGACTTATTGGTCGCGATGTCTTCTTCTTCACCATCCACCGTGGCAGAGGCAGAAGAAGAAGAAGCAGCAGCATTGCGATGAATTGCTCCGCGAGACGGATAAGAAGAAGAAGAAGAAGAAGTGCTGGTGATTGCTCCATTGGGAAGAGAAGAAGAAGAGCTAGGGCTTGCTCCATTGGGAAGAGAGGAAGAAGAAGAAGAAGAAGAGGGGAGGAGAGGTTTTGTGAGGTCCCCTCCTTTGGCCATGGCCAAACTGGAGAGGAGGAGGAGGAGAAGAGACCAAAGAATGGGCGAATGAAGCAAAATAACAGACAATGAATGGATTGTTGTGCAGTGAAGTAGAAAGTCACACACAGAGAGACAAGAGATATGTACAGAGGGAAGGGCAGAGGGAGGGAGAGAGGTACAATTGGTCTTCTGTTTTGTGTGTGTGTGTGTGTGGGTGGAGGGGGGGGTGTCACGTGAGGAATTAAATGGAGAGGCACGTGAGGTGCGGCAAGGCAAAGCGTTCAACGTGATTCTGGGTTCACATTATGCGCCCCTCTTCTGCCTGCACGTGACCCTTGCCTTGCTTTGCCTTGCTTTGCTTTTGCTCTCTCTCTCTCTCTCTCTCTGCTCTGCTCTGCTCTGTTCTCTCTCTCTGCTCTCTGTTCCCTCTCTCTCTCTCTCTCTGCTTTGTTCTCTGTTCTCTCTCTATCTACTCTGTTCTCTCTCTCTCTGCGTTTTTCTCTCTCTCTCTCTACTCTGTTCTCTCTGTCTCTGCCTCTCTCTGCTTTGTTCTCTCTCTCTCTCTCTCTCTCTCTACTCTGTTCTCTCTGTCTCTGTCTCTCTCTGCTTTGTTCTCTCTCTCTCTCTACTCTGTTCCTTCTCTCTCTCTCGACTCTGTTCCCTCTCTCTCTACTCTGTTCTCTGTCTCTGTCTCTCTCTGCTTTGTTTTCTATCTCTCTCTCTCTCTCTCTCTACTCTGTTCTCTCTGTCTCTGTCTCTCTCTGCTTTGTTCTCTCTCTCTCTACTCTGTTCTCTCTGTCTCTGTCTCTCTCTGCTTTGTTCTCTCTCTCTTTACTCTGTTCCCTCTGTCTCTCTCTGTCTCTCTCCGTGGAGTGTTCGGGTTTAGGGTTTAAGGTTTATTGCCATGGAGGAGTTTAAAGGTTTATTGCCATGGAGGGGTTTAAAGGTTTATTCCCATGGAGGGGTTCGGGTTTAGGGTTTAAGGTTTATTTCCATGTAGTGTTTAAGGTTTATTTCCACATAGGGGTTTATGGTTTATTTCCATGGAGTTTTTAGGGCTTAGGGTCTGCAAAGATGGGGTTTTAATAACGAGAGGGGCGACGATTGACATCCGGTGTGCAAGAGAGGCGACCGTTATTCTCGATATCGCCTCGTGTGAATCTTTGCCCTAAGAGGGCCGCGACAGACCCAATCTGCTACACATTTTGGGATCGCCCTAAGAGGGTAGTAGCTACTTAAATCTCAAGGAACGAAACAAAAACAAACAAATGAAGGATCTTGACTTTAGATGTGTAAATGCAGTTTCTAAGGTTGTTGCGTGAGGGCTTTTGCTATATCAACATGTTGGTTGATGTGGGTATGGTGGTTGTGTTTTCATGTATGAGTTATTTGTAGCATTTGGGCATCTTTCCATTAATACCAAGGTGAATATTCCAAACAAAAAGAAAAGACACATGAAGAAACGAAACGAGGTGGGTTAATATAATTCTATTTGTTTAACACTCCTCTGATCACGTCTGTCACATGGAGCAACAATCTTTTTATCTTGGAAAACCGAGGTGGATCGCTAACTGTATTTAGCTTCGCAGAATCACCTTCAGTCACGTGATCCATTCCTTAAGAAGTTTGTATAGCAATAAATATTTGTGGCGTTCTAAAAGGCAAGAGAGCTTAGTGTGAATAAAATAGAATCGTGTTGCTGCTTTATGGCTTTCTCCACAACCTTCTTGCTTTACCCTCTTTTAGCCCACATGGAAAATGTAGAAATGTAACTCGAAGCAAACATGAATAACTAGCTAATAGTCAAGCATTTCATCCGTTGTGAGCGAACTAATAAAGAGGGGGGGGGGGGGGTTAGGGAAGATAGACATAGACAATGACACAATGACAGAAACACAAACACAATCCCAAAAAAATAGCAAATAGTTCATCTTTAGATTATTCACACATGAAAATGAGTGTTCATGTGTATTTTATTGTGAAAGAGAATATTAAGTTGGCAATACATCATAAATGGGCCAATGTAAAACCGTCAAGCGAAAGTGTTGCTTCTTGTAGTCGACAAATATCCAGGTCTTGATATCCTAGTTAAGGAAGAAGTAAGTATAGTTTACGAATTAAAGGAAATGGAAATTTTTTTCCATATAAAGAAAACTATATATGAAGCCTTCTTATTAGGTGATAATATGGAAGTAACCTACTTTGAGTTTGAAAATACCAATTCTATACTTTAGTCTTTAACTATAATGCAACGATGTCTCTACACGTGATTGTTAAAACCAATGACTCGTAACAAAGACTTCTTTGGTTCAATTCAGAAATATATGCATGTAAAATTTGTATAATTGATAATCATAAAATATGTGCTCATGAATTCAACGTGCCTCCTCAAGCATTTTTATACATTATGATGTCATAATGTTTCTGAATTTGGGACACCCATATCTTGGAATAGTTGTCACAAATATATCTACGATTTTATCTCGAGTTTTGTTAACACTTTATACAGAGAGAACATAATGTGGACTTCTACTATTGTTTGATCTACACGTGGAAAACATTATTTTCTGCCAACAAAAGTAGAGCTCTCACTATCACATAAACTTTGAATAGGTTTTTATGTAATCATTCTAAGGTCATCAAGGGAGTATATTGCTTCACACAACTTTCACAAGTTCCTTGTCCAAGAATTGTATATTCATTTGCAATTCTGCTTGAAGCAAGCGTTGGTTACTTCCTCAACATTCATGACATGGTTGCATTGCTGAAAAAGCACACCATTCCAGATCTCTTTTTTCTCGATGCTTTATCCAATGCTCAAATCTATATCCCAATATAGCTCAAGAGATCATTTTACCATAGTATGCATTGATCTAAATTTTAGAGTCTTTCACATACTAAAAGATCGCCTCGATTGCAATTGTTTGTCCATGCTTAGATTACTTACATTAATATAAGACAATGATAACAATATATCATTATGTCAAGTTTTAAAATAGTGTAAAAAATCGTTTTTATTACCATTTGATGTTATTTTCTCCCATCTATGATTAAGCATGTGTTCTAAAGGTTTTGAATTCATCTACCTAGTAATGTTATCATTTTCTTTTCCCTTCCAAATATTCATCGCAGTTCCAAATAGATTATTAGGCGTACTTTAAATGTCAATAAGGATTCATACCCAGTCCTATGTGTACACTACCTTTTAAACATATGTATCAATTACTTGTGCATGCAACCATGTGCGTTATTGATATTGTAGTGCTTGCTTGGTTATTGGTAGGAGCACCATAGCGATTGGTGGATCTTTAACTTTGCCATTGTTGCAAGATTTAAATCTAGTTTGTGTCACTCACATGCACAAACAATGAATCAACATTTCTATGTAGACTGATTCCTTTTTAGATAAACAACTACAAATTTATAATAATTATTATATTTTTAAACCCCTGTCATTCGAGAACTTTCATTACATGACCATTACTTTAATAACAAGGTTGGCTTTACATTTTGATATAGTTAATGAAAGCACATCCCAATAGTTGTTTGGCAGAAGGCATGAGGATGATTCCCTTTTGCTCTTTTTGTGTTCCTTCAAACATATTGGAGCAATTTAGTCATCCCTATTGGATTCACCCTTATCCATGAGTCATTCGAATACATTGCCTCCTCCCGAGGTCTTTGTGGAGATGTCAACTCAAATTGTTGCTACATCAATCAATTTGATGTTAAATAGGCACAAGGCCATGTTTTTGTTTGGTATGTACAAGTTTTGCTATGTTGTGGTTGTTGTGGACATGTGTGGTAGTCGGTGACATGTTGGTTGGGGAAAAGGAAGCGTGTTTCATTCTATTTTTTTGTTTGTACAGGACTACACAAATGGTTGATGTGGAAAACGAAGAAACTTGGTGAGGATGAGGATAGCACATTTCTGTAGAGGATGATTGACGATGGTGTAGGGGGATGAAGCATAATTTCATGAGGGGATTAGTAGAGTAAGCTCATTTTGTTTTTTTGGTACAGGTTCTCGGTGGTATAAATCGAGATGGTTGATGTGGTCATTGAAGCAAATTCTCTATTTTTAAGGATGAGTGAATCATGGTGTTGGGGGCTGAAGCAATGTTTTTATGAGGGGATGAGGATAGCACATTCACTCTATTTTCTGTTTGTATAGGACTTCAATGGCCAACGAACAGATAGTTGATGTGGAAAATGAAGAAAATTGTAAAGGATGAGTGACGTTGGTGTCGGGGGAAGAAGTGGAATTTCATGAGGGGATTAAGAGAGTAGTGTCATTAGGTTTTTGTTTGGTATGTACAGGTTTTGCAATGCTATGGCGAGATGGTTGTTGTGGACGTTTGTGGTAGTCGGTGACATGTTGGTTGGGGAAAAGGAAGCATGTTTTCTTTGTGTGATAAGGATGAGTGATGAGATTGTTGGGGGCTGAAGCAGACTTTTATGAGGGGATGACGAAATCAGAAGCATTTTCTTTTGCAGGTGTTTGTTGTATTCGGCGAAGTATATTCCGAATTATTATATCTAGAACACTGCGATTCAGAACTTCAACGGAATGCAATTGAAGGAAACAACTCTAGGGCAGCAGGGAAAGTTTGGCTTGTACATATGCAACACCTACTGATTATGTTGTCTTTGTGCTTCCAAAAGCTTGTGATAAACTGAAAGTTGTGAAAATGGCCAACAAATACATGCACATATGGGGCACATATTTGTGGAAATAGGGTAGGGGAGAGTACTGTTTTTTATTTAATGGATATGTATTCAAAAGTTGTTGGGGTAGATCAAGTCAGAGATGTAGTCCATAAGGTCTCGTTTCGTGATGTGGTGCCATGGAAGGCATTACTAGCACCATTGGTCTTCATGATAATTCGAAGGTTTACAACATATGCAATGTCAAGGGATCATCTCAAATGAATAGCTGACATGTTGGATTGCTTGAAAAAGCAAAAAGAGGAGCAAGGTGAGGATGCGTTGATCAAGTCAAGAAGATGAAACTTCAACAAAATTCTGGAGATGAAGTCACATACATGAACAGTTTGTTATGCTTCCCGTTTGAAAGATAGTCTACTACAATGTTCTTATTACAGGATATGATTCCAATTCAAAACCAGGTTGAATCTTGCATTGGAGCATTAGAAAATGGCAGAGAAATGTAGGTAAAGATTGAGGAGATGGGCAGGCTGAAGAGAAACCAGGTTGTTAGCAATGCATTGCTTGATCTATATGATACATGTGGAGTTTTACAAAAAGTACATGAACTGTTGGATATGCTTCCATTTCGAAAGATAGTCTCCTACAATGTTTTCATTATAGTTCAGTGTTTAAGCCAATGATTACAAGTGATAGAAAGAACATTCTTGTAGGTGTTCACAATTCTTTGTACTTTTATACTATGAGTCTTTGTAGTTTTTATTGGTCTACCATGGCTACAACCTTTATAAGGTTGTTAGTGTAATCATTTTGTCATGGATGTACAAGTTTCTACAAATGAAGAAGATGTTTTTTTGGGAAAAAAAAAAGGCACAAGGCCAAGGATATAACTTTGTTGCGCACAAAACGGTTCAAGTTGTTGTTTGCACTCATTTGCACTAGCCCATTATGCAAAACAAATGTCATTGGGGTGGGAAGTGCTAAAGCAAGAACCAACAATGTGAAGCTTCACTCAAAGATTTGCATATGCGAACACCTAGCATGGAAAGTATCTTTGCTTTCAAAAGCTACATTGGTTTCTTAGCTTCATCCATATGTTCTATTTAACATCATCAATGACTATGTTATTTGGTTGCTTGCCTATTGCATTTAGGTAAAGATAAAGACACAACATAAGGCCATTTTACAAATATTGAACCAAGAAAATACGTTAATTCTCTCAAGTATTTCATCTTGAACTCACGTGCAAACTCACTCCTAGTATCATCATTCATGTGACAAACCATTCAATGCACGACACTTTTATGAAACCATTGACCTAAATTACAATTATTGAAATTCTTTTAGGTCGGCTCTTAAAACCACAAATATTTATTGCCCGTACTTGAAACCATATTTTGTAGGCGCTTTTTTAGACACATCATACACATGATACCTATTTGAACCCATATAATGCTTTCTTTAGCTAAAGTTTCCAATTCAAATTAGCTCCAAGTGAAATTATTGATGTTATCATTCATGTGTTTTTTGTAATGGGTGAAAATATTTCCTCATAATTCAAAACATAATTTTGTGCAACATCAATAATAATATTACTTAATTAGATAAGAGAAAATATATATGAATTACCTCATCAATGTTGTGCTTTGTAATGATTAATGTTTGAATTAGTGAGATTGGCCATGCTTTTGTAGTAATTCACACTATGCTTAGTATTATTGTAGCAAGTGTTACTATAAATTGGATGGGTTGTGATGATATAGAGAATTTGGAAGTTTTGATATACATATTTTGTTATGAGACATTAACATGAATATTGAGTGCCGACTCCAGAGCATAGATAAGTTTGCTACTATAATCCACATGTTATCTTGTAAGTGTGTATGAAACTTAGATGGTACATAGAGTATGAAGATTGACTTGGAGGCTTGTGATTCATAGTCATGGAAAGCAAAATCTCATTACCGAGTCAAAAGATAAAATCTTTGTATAGAGCTCAAATGCTATATTGTGGATGATTATACAATATATATTTCCCAACCTCTCAAAGTGACAAACAATTCTCTACATATGTCTCCAAATGATATTAATCTATCAATAACAACTCCCACTATCTCTCTCACTTTTAATATCTTGAGAGAGTGGGAGAATGTTTAATTTTTTGATTTTGGAGTTTTTGCAAGAGAGCTCTTGAAAGCTAGAAAAGGAGGTGATTGCCACGTATGGTTATTTTGGGATTAAAAGCATCCAAACTATGTTGATAGATAATTTATTTCGAGGTAGTGATTCACAAGGGCACATGGGAGGTCTATGTTGATGAAAGGTGACATGGTCGTCAATCGTAAACTCACCAAATCTAAACTCAAGGCTCTTTCCCCAACACGGTTTTGATTTTATTCCTTCATGCACCCTATATAATTATGAGGTTGATTGTTGTAAAAAACTATATTGTATCTTAATCCATCATTTTAAGCATGCTCTATGTTGTTGGTCGGACAAATAATGGTGAATGTCAATTATCAATGAGCAATATTTCTACATAACTTTCTCTCATATAATGGTTTTCCATCGCTAACAAACACTTAATTGTAACAAAGAGTCTAAGCCACTTATCCGTTGTTGTGGCATGGAGGGTTCAAAGGAGGAAAAGTGGGGAAAAGGGATAGCCACAAGAAATGTAAATATGTAAATATAAACTAAAAAGTATAAAATAATAATAAATTAATTTCTAATGGTAAAAGCTATTGATTGTTTAGGGTATGAATTTTGGCACATGTGTGTAGAATGAAAAAGGGGTAGGTGAGCATTTAATGACGTGAGTAGGCCTCCTCTCACTATTAGAGTTGAGAGCCCATTTTGGGTTTTTGGCATTTTTAGCAAGCTTGCGATAATCTTTTTCTTCATCTTGGGTGTTATGAGCATGGACATATAATATCACACGGTGAGAATGTAACGCAATATTCAACACACGTGGATAAAGTGTGAGGGTTAAACGAGAGTGTGAAGAAGGGGAGTATTAGAGATTAGGTACTAAAGTAAGCATAAAATAAGGATATATCAATGATAGATCTAGAAAGAATAGAGAGAAAAGAGAGAAAGAAGGGTGCCGATCCACCCGACCACCCCCGAGCGAAGGGATCGAGACGGACTCGAGCCTCGATCGGCGTCCCATACCACCGCCTTGGCGTCGAGTCGTACCTGGACGATAGCGCGCTTGCTACAAGAGTCGTTCCACTCACGGACAGAGTCTCGACGTAGTCAATGCATGCCCAAATGAGGGTAGCTAGGCCTCTTATTTATAGTAATTCTCAAGGCCCCCAGCCATGTTCACACTTGGCCTCATGGGTTGTCTCAATCCCGAGGATTAAAAGTAATCCTCCCCTTCTTTAGACTCTTTGTTTAACCCTCACACTTATCCACGTGTATAGAATACTACGACAATTCTCACCACGGGATATTATATGGTCATGCCCGTAACATACTCCCCCTCTTTAAAACATTGCACTCTTGCAATGGAAAGTTAGGGAAGTTAGTTCTTAGAGTCGTTTCGCGTTCCCATGTGGCATCTTTGATTGATTTATCCATCCATTTTATTTTAAATTCTCGGATTTCCTTAGCACGTAATTTTTTTGTTTTAACATCGAGAATTCTTTCTGGTACATGTGGTTTAGAAGATAAATCTTCAGAAGTAACCAGAGTTTCAGTTGTAACTGTATTGTCGCCAGAACCTAGAAGTTCTTTTAGACGACTTACATGAAAGACTGGATGGATTCCAACACCATCGGGAAGAGCGAGACGATAGGCTGATGATCCAATGCGTTTGAGGACTGTAAAAGGTCCACAAAACCGTGGGGCTAACTTAGCGCACTTACCCGTAGACAATGTCTTAGAATTGTGAGGTACACGTAAAAATACCTTCTGTCCAGGGCTGAATACACGAGGTTGCCTGTGATGATCGGCATAAAAACGCGCTCTATCTTGAGCTGTTTTTATATTATCCCGTGCAATATGCAACATATCTTGCATATCCCGAAGAAAGTTTTGCGTACTTCGCAACTCATCATGATGTATATTAACATCAATCGGGGCTCGTGGCTGAAATCCATACATCAACATAAAAGGACTATATCCCGTCGACGTATGCTTGGAGCTGTTATAAGCAAACTCCAAAATTGGGAGATAACGTTCCCATTTTGTTGGTTTTGCACCAACGTATGCTCGAAGCATGTCCTCAATAATTTGATTTACTCGTTCTGTCTGTCCATCGGATTGAGGATGATCCGTGGAGCTCATGCTCAACGTAGTTTCTAACTTCTTAAAGACTTGCGTCCAGAAGTCACTAGTAAACTTCGGATCTCGGTCACTCACGATATCCATCGGTAACCCGTAAAAACGAAATAACTCATCAACGAATTGGTAAGCCAATTCAGGAGCTGTTACCGTGGTTGTAGTAGCAATAAATCTGGCCATTTTAGTTAGTCTGTCAACCACAACCCATATGGCATCATGACCTTTTTGGGTGCGAGGAAGGCTAACAATAAAATCCATGGATATACTTTCCCACTTATTATTGGGAATGTCCAAGGGATGTAAAAGTCCCGCGGCTTTAAGTCGCTCGGCTTTGTTAACCTGACATTGGTGACATTTAGTCACATAGCTATGTATGTCAGGACGCATCTTAGGCCAATAAAATTGAGTGGAGATGAGAACGAGTGTACGATGTATTCCAGGGTGCCCTGCTGAGGGTGCATCATGGCATTCAAAAAGAATTCTCTTTTTGACCTCAGGTAAATCTGGAACACAAACCTTCCCATTACGGTAGAGCAGACCGTTAGCAATGTGGAAGTATTCCTTCGAGGGTGTGGTGGTGTCTGTTCCAGACTCGACTCTTGCCCAGTATTTTGCAAAATAATTGTCATCAGGATACTTTCCTCGAAGGTGATCATAAAGATCTGATGTTATTTCAGTGAAGCTAAGCATGTTAACTTCACGGATGCGACTTAGTGCATCAACGACAGTATTCATGGAACCTTTACGATATCGTATGGAAAAATCAAAGTCCTGGATGAGATCAGCCCATCGTGCCTTACGACCTTTCAGGTCTTGTTGGTCACAAAAATATTTCAAGGACTCGTGGTCCGTAGTTACCACAAAGCGATTTCCATAAAGATAATGGCGCCATGTTTTGAGCGCATGTATAACCGCAAATAATTCCTTTTCTTGAACGGTATACCGACATTGAGCAGAATCAAGTTTCTTACTCTCGAATGCTATTGGTTTACCATCTTGATACAAGACAGCACCTATAGCATAATCGCTTGCGTCGGTTTCAACCTCAAAAAGGTTTTGAAGGATCGGGTAAAAGAAGTGAAGGAGCCTTGCATACCAAGTCCTTGAGTTCCTTAAAGGCGAGGTCTAGTGTAGCATTCCACACAATAGGTTTTGTAGACTTACGCGTTTGACCTTTTAGAAGATCAGTAAACGGCGTCGTCAATTGTGAGTAATTACGAAGAGATTTTCGCAAAAATCCGACAAAACCAAGGAATGATCGAACTTCTTGAATATTCCGAAGAGTGGGCCAAAGCTTGATTTTCTGGATGCGAGAAGGATCAATTTCAACTCCTCGTTCGGTTATGAGATGTCCAAGATAAGTAATTGATTTCTTGAAGAACTCACATTTTGAGATCTTCGCGTAAAATTGTTTGTCACGCAATATTTGTAAAACAAAGCGGACATGTCTAGCATGTTCTTGTAATGTACGGCTATAAACTAAAATATCATCTAAGAAGATAACGACAAATTTTCCAAGTTGTTCTCGGAAAATGTCATTCATTTCTTGTTGAAATGTAGCCGGAGCATTGGTCAAACCAAAAGGCATAACCAAAAACTCATAATGGCCGTAGCGCGTACGAAATGCTGTTTTAGGAACATCGTCCTCACTTATTCGTATTTGATGGTAGCCAGTACGGAGATCAAGTTTCGTAAAATACCGAGCTCCCTGGAGACGGTCAATTAGATCGTCAGCCCGGGGCAATGGGTACGAATTCTTGATCGTCACTTTATTCAAGCGTCGGTAATTAATACACATACGCCATGTGCCCTCTTTCTTTTTAACCAAGAGAACTGGTGCACCCCATGGAGATTTACTATAACGTATATAACCCATTCGTAAATAGTCCTTAAGTTGCTTAGCTACCTCATCCTCTTCAGATCGACTTAGGCGATACGAAGGTATACTAATGGGTGCAATGCCAGGTACAATATCTATACGATGGTCTATATTACGTTTAGGAGGTAAACCATCGGGTAGTTCACTCGGAAAAACATCACGAAAATCGTTTACGATTTCATCAAGTTGTTTTTGTTCAAAATATGTTAATTGACCCGAGACATTATCGATATTGTAAACGTGAATGTCCGGATCAAGTACACAATAAAATAACGTAGAACAAGACAACTCGGATATTGATGGACACGAGGAAACAATCGAGAGGGATTGTTTTGTTACACATTGAATAAAATGCGTACAATCGTTGAGTACAAAAGAAATGGAATGGCGAACCCAATCAATAAATAAAGAAGAGCTTTTATTATAAAACCAGGGATAACCCAGTATTACATCGGTGGTACTAAGATTCATTACATGGAAGTCTACTTCCTCTATATAGGTATCAATAGAAATTCCTAAAGAATGAATCGCCCCGTTGATGTGTTGTACTCTTCCATCAGCCAAGTGCACCGTGTAGGTGTGATCACTTACGGTGGGTTGGATTCCCCATATCTGTACCAAACGATCATTCACAAAATTGTGTGAGCTTCCCGAATCAAATAAAAATTGTACGGGAGATCCATTGATATACCCGTTTGCACGTAGTAAATCATTGGGACCCAATACATAATGAGGGAAAGAACATTGACAATTACTCAAATGATGTGTATAGACCTGAAGGACATTAGGAATCTGACCTTTATGGTCTGTAGCTTTAGGTTTGGCGTCGTGCTCTTTTCGTTGGAGCTTACGACATTGCTCTTTTGTATGACCCTTCTTTTTGCAAAATACGCAAAAAGGATGTTGTCGCTTATAATCGCGATCCATGAATTCGTTGGGTGTCTTGTGTTTCCCAACGAATTGCGACTGCTTAGTCCCGGGCGCTTCGTTGGGTTTGTTATGGTCCTTCTTCGAAGTGCGTTGATAGCGAAGAACTATCTCAACGGCCTCTTCGAAGGATTTTGGATCCTTATCGTGCACTATCCAGTGATAGTCCGAATTGGGGATGCCATTGACAAAACAAGCTATTAACCAATTGTCCCCTTCTAGACCCGATTTTTGGATTTGGGTTCTAGCATGGTGGACATAGTCTTCTAGCGAGGAAAACTTCCTGCTAGAGAGGTTCATTAAAGCTTGTGCTGCCTCGGTTCGAGAGGGAGGTTGTAGAAATTGACCCTTGAAAACTGTGACAAAGTCTGTCCAGGTCTCGGGCAATCTCCCCAAAGTTCGGAGCCCACGCCACCAAGCGGCGGCCTTACCCCCTAGTTCTCGGCCGACATATGCAATCTTCGTACTATCTGGCGTGGGATAGAGCTCAAAATGAGACTCCCATCGGCCCAGCCACGTGCAGATTGCTTCTTCGGTTCTTTCCTTTTTATCTCCCGTAAATGGCTTTACGACAAATGATGGTTCACCCTGACGCTCATCAGGTCTATTAATCTCATTTTGGAGACTAATGACTCGTGCCTCGAGAGCACTTTGAGATTGCCGAAATTCGGTCAACTACTGCGCGGTTGAACTAAGGAAATGTTGTACTTGTAAAATATACGCCTCAATGGACATTGTCCCAGGAGGATTTCCTTGAGGTCTTTCCGCTTGAGCGGAGGGCATCGGGTCGTTATTCTGAGCCATTGAATGATTATTTCTGGCAAAGAAATAAGATAAGGTCAGACAAATAGTCATAACATCTTGTCGTGGTGTAAACATATCATGGGCAAACATTAATCGATATCATGATCTCACGTCAATACCCCTCTAGACGTATGAGATGAGGTTCAAGATCAGGTTACTATGGTAACACAGAGGTGTTTTAAAAACCATGGGGGTGACAAATGAATGCCTTTCCCTGATCTCTATATCGATTTTTTCATGGCGGCTCCCCGAGGCTCAACCATGTATGTTCGCGTCATGAATAGTTTATACACGAAAAAAATGTTAACAATAACTATGTTTCTGTGCCCACATATGTGGTTTCGGCTCTTTAAGTCCTATTACGAGGACCCCGAAGTGCACTTAGCCCTAAAGTCTAAACATGTATTATAGTCATATGTATCAACGATGTTGTATGGTGTTGGTCATATTTGAACTCGAGACCTCGAGGACAAATACATTAAACACTTGAGCCAACCAAGTAGATTGCGCATCTTGAATGTTTAATGTTTGAGGCGTATTCGAGATATGCGATGCATTTGCCCCTATATGTTTTTTTTAAAAGAAACATATAGGTCAAGTGGCCTTATTTCTCCCTCATTTATTACCCACTATGGTTGTACGCTACCTACCCTCAAGCCTCGTAAGTACAATGGCATATGCCAAAGTGTAACCTAATGGTCAAGCCGAATGAGCCCTTGTGTCTTCGTAGGCTCATGTGGCCCATCACATGGTCACGTCATTACGAATGGCGCTCGTAAGAACGAGCTCATGGTGGCATCGTATCCATGTAACGAGGGGAGATGTTGGATACGTGTGTCATTAGACCGACGTATTCAACATCATTTTGGCTATACGAGGTTCGTTACGTAACGAAAGATCAAAGTGACCAACGGGAATTTCAACAATAAAAATTGTTGATAAAAGGGATGGTGACAACGCCATTCTCACAAAAATGTGAGGACGGCCACCAAAATCCTCTCCCCAATTAGGAAAACATTTGATATGAATCACGTAATCTAAAATATACACATATGTCAATATATCACATATATACGATCAGAGACGTATATAAGTGACCACATATGCGTATACTAAATGAATCGTTTTTTTTATATAGCCAACAATGATGTATTCGGGATACGTAATCGAGGCATATACCTCTACGCACACGAAACATCCGAAAATAAGGTTAAGCGTAATTCGCAATTGAGGTATTGACCTCTTACGCATAGTAAATCCAACGCATATCATTTCGAACGAATCGAGGTATTGACCTCGTACGCGAACGTAACATATGTTCGTGAACGTAATACGCAATTGAGGTAGTAACCTCGTACGCATACGACACTCATCACATATGATTTATATGTCAAACGAGGTATTGACCTCGTGGACATATGTAAACGTTTAAGATAACCAATTAAATACCACGTCAACATCATTGAATATATGAAAAAAAAACTACATATTAAGTATACACATGTATAGAAGGGAGAAGAAAAATTAGATAAAAAATTAAGGAAAATTTACCGAAGTTCTTTCGCTAATCCTTGTCTGCATGAAGGCGACCGCACAACGATCAATCGCCATCCCACGCGAAGACAAAAAGAAAACCAAAAGAAACGTTAGTACATAGGCTCTGATACCAAATATTAGAGATTAGGTACTAAAGTAAGCATAAAATAAGGATATATCAATGATAGATCTAGAAAGAATAGAGAGAAAAGAGAGAAAGAAGGGTGCCGATCCACCCGACCACCCCCGAGCGAAGGGATCGAGACGGACTCGAGCCTCGATCGGCGTCCCATACCACCGCCTTGGCGTCGAGTCGTACCTGGACGATAGTGCGCTTGCTACAAGAGTCGTTCCACTCACGGACAGAGTCTCGACGTAGTCAATGCATGCCCAAATGAGGGTAGCTAGGCCTCTTATTTATAGTAATTCTCAAGGCCCCCAGCCATGTTCACACTTGGCCTCATGGGTTGTCTCAATCCCGAGGATTAAAAGTAATCCTCCCCTTCTTTAGACTCTTTGTTTAACCCTCACACTTATCCACGTGTATAGAATACTACGACAATTCTCACCACGGGATATTATATGGTCATGCCCGTAACAGGGAGGATTACTTTTAATCATCGGAATTGAGACAACCCATTAGGACAAGTGTGAACTTGCATGGCGGCCTTAGGTTTGGCTATAAATATGAGGCGTAACTACCCTCCTTTCATGATCTCTTGACTACGTCGGGACTCCGTTCTTGTGGTGGGTCAACTCTTGTAGCGAGCACCAAGTACGACTCGACGCCACGAAGGTGGTATGGGATTGGGACGCCATGTTTCTAATGTTTCGTTTGTTGATTGTTTTCTTTTGATGGATGACGATCGATTGATGTGCGATCAAGCTTGATTTAGAAAGGCATTAACAAAGTGAATTTCGGTAACTTTTTCTTAATTTTTTTCTATTCTTTCTTCTCCAAATCTAATAATGTATAATCAATATGTGTTTTCTTTTAATGATTCAATGATGTTGTACTGGTAATTAATTGGTTGTATAAAACGTATACATATGTGTATGAGATCAATACCTCATTTGACATATATTTGATATGTGATTTGTGCCGTATGCGTACGAGGTTAATACCTTGATTTCTATGTAAATGATATGTGATTGGTGATTAACCTCGATTTCTATGTAAATGATATGTGATTGGTGTTGTATGCATACGAGGTCAATTGCGTATTACATTCACCCTTATTTTTGGATGTTTCGTGTGCGTAGAGGCTTATATGCCTTGATTACGTATCTCGATTTCATCATTTGTTGGCTATTTTATGTTAGTTTAAAAAAATAAAATACGCATGTGTGGTCAAATACGTTGTCGTGCCTTTCGGCTCCGGATCGTTGCGTGAGTCGGGTGGGAACCACCGGGGTTTTGGACTAGGAGGAGGAAGAATTTGAGACTATTATAATTATGAGTAGATTATTAGAAACTTGTGAATCCCACAAGTATAATGTATTTTATTGATTAATATTTATGTAAGAATATGTATTTAGATTGATAGAGAAAGATATAGAAATCTCGTGAATCCCACGAGTATAGTTTGTTAATTGGTGTTTTAGGAAATATATCCAATTTCCCAAATATTTCACACACAATTACATTGTGCTTCCCATCCTTATGTAGTGATGAGGAAGTCTTAGTAATCCATGCTTTTTCTCTAACTATAGACCCCATGCTTTTCCTATAGATAGACTATATGCTTTATCTAAAGTGATCATGCTTTTTTCTAACTTGTGCGTTTTTTATCATGCACGCTAGATGTGTATGTGTAGCTTTTTCTTTTGTTATGCGTTTTTCTAATGTTTATCCTAGCGTGAATTTACCTTTCTATGTGGGACATCTATGCTTTAACACTAATGAAATGCTAGTGTAATGGTAAGACATTACATTATTAACATGGAGGTGCAAGGTTCGAATCTTGCCCTATGCATGTTCCATTTATTTTGCTATTTTCTTCTATTTCTTCATTTTTTTATTGAATCTAATACTATATACGTTTTTCACGTAGTGTACAAAATACACTACGACACTCACCCCCTCCAAACCCGCACATCCTCCGGTATGTGCCGAAGTTGTTGGTGTTTGTTAGTCTCCTCCGTCCGGTCTCTACCCGATTGGTTTCGTTGCCGGCTCGTAGTACCCTCGACTTCTCTTGTTATGTTGACTTTGTCTCTCCATTTGGAGCACATCCATTCTTTCCACCCGAACCATTGTCGACATCCGATCCACCATAGTCTTCGTTCGCTTTTTGCATGGCTCGCTTGGTCCTTGTCATCCGCGGTAGTATCTTTTCTTGCCCTCTTTCTTTTCTTCATCAATCTCGACTTCTTTTCGGATTTTCGGTTTAGTCGGATTAGCTTACTTCCGATTCGGTCTCGTCGGATCGTCTTTCGTTTAGTTCGGCTTCCTTTCCGATTTGTATTCGGTCGATCCGGACTCGGTTGATCGGTTTTTACCGATTCAGTGCTCTTTCGGGTCGGTTTCTTTTCTTTTCTTTTCGTCCGGATTTGCTTTCTTTTCTTCGTTTTCACCTGCCTTGTCCGGTTCGACTTTCGGCACGTCTTTCCGTTGTTCGCTACGTAGGTCCTCCGATATGTGCTCGTTGTTCGGTCCTCGTGTGGTTGTAATGCATGCTTCTTTTCTCGCCGTAGCGCGTGCTTCTTTATTCGCCATAACACGCGTTTCTTTATTCGCCGTAGAGCGTGCTCTGTATTACGCGCTTCTCCCGTCGTAGACCCGACCTCCGCATTGTCGCACTTTCTTTTAGGTTGGAATTTCGGATGGATCATTTTCCATCCGAACCGACTTCCGACTTTACCTTCCTCGCCGCCATCTCCCGTCTCTCCGGTCTCACGTTGGTTCTCGGACACAACCGCCGAAGTCTCTAGATATTGTTGGCATGAATCCTCGGTATTACCTTCTTTCGTAGTTTCACCCTTAGCATTCTTCTCGGCTATCTCTTCATCGTATTCGTCGGCTTCGACATTCGTTTTCTCTCCGCCACCTTCCGTCTCTTCGGTCTCACGTTGCCTTTCGATCGCAACCGCCGGAGTCTCTGGAATCAGTGGTGGGGAAGTCTCGATATGGCAATCCGCCATTGATTCGTCCATAGCCACCTCCGATTCGATTTCGTCTTTTGTGGCTACCTCCTTAATCACATCCGCTTCACACTCTTTATCTGCATCAATTATGCAAACATCTATTATGCTTACCCCTTTTTGACCCGATGTCTCGGGCACTTGTATCTCGAAATCTTCTTCTACACTTGAATTATCGGCCTTATCCTTCGCCATCGTTCTTTCACAAGACGAGTGGGTGTCTTGTTCCACTCTTTCTCCCGTGGTACCATCATGTTGTATTTCGGCCTTCATATTGGCTTCATCGTTTTTCCTCAATCGACCATCCTTCATGGGCCATGTCGTTGTTGACGAGATTCTCAGCTTCCTTTCATCATGTCTTCGGCATACCCTTTCGACTTTAGCCCAATCCTCGGTAAGACCGTTCGCACCGTCATCATCTTCGAGTTCGATCCCGATGTCCATCCTTTCTTTCCGATCGATCGATCTTACGAACATTAAGACTTTATCTCCTCCCACCAATCTTCGTTCCCGCTCCGAGAGTCGAGCAAAACGATGCTCGAACTCTAGGAATGCTTGTGTTGCACTTCGGTGGGTCTTCTCCGATGCCACCCATTCGTCGAATTTTCGCCGATCTTGTCCCTTTGATCTCTTGTAATCATATGCCTCTCGTAAAGCTTCTTCGAATGACCCCCATGTCGAGTTTTGTTGCCGTATCTTGTGGATTCTCTCTTGTAGCTCATCCGTGGCCACCCGATTGAAGGATGTCACTTGCAATCCTTCCGGTATCCCACATCGTATCATCTCTGCCTTGTAGTCATGTAAATAGCGTGACAGATCGTTTCCGTTGAATTGTCCGTTTCGTTGTACGAGCCGCTTTACTACCGCCGTGATCTCCGACATCGCTCGTTGTTCTTGTAGCATCCTTCGAACATCATCATCATCGTTATGCTCATTGCCTCTTGTTGATTCTCCATCTCCTTGCCACCCGCCTTCACGTCGGGTTCACCAACTGTGTCGTGTCTTTCGGCTCCGGATCGTTGCGTGAGTCGGGTGGGAACCACCGGGGTTTTGGACTAGGAGGAGGAAGAATTTGAGACTATTATAATTATGAGTAGATTATTAGAAACTTGTGAATCCCACAAGTATAATGTATTTTATTGATTAATATTTATGTAAGAATATGTATTTAGATTGATAGAGAAAGATATAGAAATCTCGTGAATCCCACGAGTATAGTTTGTTAATTGGTGTTTTAGGAAATATATCCAATTTCCCAAATATTTCACACACAATTACATTGTGCTTCCCATCCTTATGTAGTGATGAGGAAGTCTTAGTAATCCATGCTTTTTCTCTAACTATAGACCCCATGCTTTTCCTATAGATAGACTATATGCTTTATCTAAAGTGATCATGCTTTTTTCTAACTTGTGCGTTTTTTATCATGCACGCTAGATGTGTATGTGTAGCTTTTTCTTTTGTTATGCGTTTTTCTAATGTTTATCCTAGCGTGAATTTACCTTTCTATGTGGGACATCTATGCTTTAACACTAATGAAATGCTAGTGTAATGGTAAGACATTACATTATTAACATGGAGGTGCAAGGTTCGAATCTTGCCCTATGCATGTTCCATTTATTTTGCTATTTTCTTCTATTTCTTCATTTTTTTATTGAATCTAATACTATATACGTTTTTCACGTAGTGTACAAAATACACTACGACAACGTATACACGTGATAAACATACATATGTGTATATCAGTTATTACGTGATTTTGTATATCGAACGTTGTCCTTTTCGGGGAAAGGATCTTGGTGGCCGTTGTCAAATTTTTGTGAGAATGGCGTTGTGACATCCTTTTTTCAACAAATTTTTTGTTGTCATCCCCGTTGGTCATTTCGATTTCGGTACCTGTTATAACGAAACGATCATAGCCACAATGATGTTGAGAGCGTAGGGCTTGACCCACTTCATGTGAGGTCGCTCCTATGACACATGTATCCAACATCCCTCCCTCGTACATGGATACGATGCCACCATGAGATCATCATTACGGAAGGCATTCGTAATGATGTAACCACGTGATAGGTCATGTGGGCCTACTATGAAAAGACGACTCATTTGGCTTGACCATTAGGTTGCACTTTGGTGTATGCCATCGTAATTATGAGACTTGAGGTTAGGTAACGTACCAACATAGTTTTGTAGTAAACAAGGGGGAAATAAGGACTCTCGACATATATGTTTTCTTTTAAAACACATATATGGGCAAATGCCTTTGCACATAATTTATACACATAAAATATTAAATATTCAAGATGAGCAAATCGATTTGTTAACTCAAGTGTTTAATGCATTTGTTCTCGAGGTCTTGAGTTCAAATATGATCAAGACCATACAACATTGTTGATACATATGACTATAACACATGTTTAGACTTTAGGTCTAAGTGCACTTCGAGGTCCTCGTAATAGGACTTAAAGAGCTGAAACCACGTTGATACATATGACTATAACAAATGTTTAGACTTTAGGTCTAAGTGCACTTCGGGGTCCTCGTAATAGGACTAAAAGAGCTGAAACCACATGCGTGGCCATAGAGACAATTTATTGTTAACATTTTTACGTGTTTAAACTATTCATGATGCAAAAATACATGGTTGCGCCTTCGGGAGCCGCCATGAAAAACAATCAATATAGAGATCAAGGAAGACATTCATTTGTCACCCCCATGGTTTTTAAAGCACCTTTGTGTTACCATAGTAACCTGATCTTGAACCTCATCTCATACGTCTAGAGGGGTATTAACGTGCAATCAAGATATCGACTAATGTTTGCCCATGCTATGTTTACATCACGACATGATGTTATGACTATTTGTATGACCTTATCCTATTTCTTTGTCAGCAAATATCATTCAATGGCTCATAATAACGACCCGATGGCATCCGCACAAGCGAAAGGAAATCAAGGAAATCCTCCTTGGTGCGATTGTACAAACAAAAGATTCTCAAATGAGATTCAAGATTTGAACCTATAAAGCGTCAACTACAAATCATGATTCAATTAAACTCTTCATATGGCACTTGAAATTGTCCTTGAAGTGATTTTAAACGCAAATGGAACTTGACCCTATCAAATATGAACTACAAATCTCGATCATTGATACTAGATATTTCAATTGTTTGTAATATAACATATTGCTTCAATAACTCAATTGGTTAGAGTGTATGGCTGTTTACTTTAAAGTCAGAGGTTCAAGCCCTCCTTGGAGCGATTGTACAAATATAAGATTCTCAGATGAGATTCAAGATTTTAACATATACAACGGTAAGCAACTACACATCTCGACCACTAATATGGAACAATTCACCTATGCATATGGCCCTTAACCATAAGTTTGGCGGTTAAAGTTGTCTTTGCAATGATTATACAAGAAAATCATTGTCAAATGGGAATTGATTCTATCAAATTTGAACTACAAGTCTCAATCATTAATAGTGAACATTTCAATTTTTGGTCATACAAAAATATTGCTTCAATAGCTCAGTTGGTTAGAGTGTATGGTTGTTAACCATAAGCTTGGAGGTTCAAGCCCTCCTTGGAGCGATTGTACAAACAAATGATTCTCATATGAGATTCGAGATTTGAACCTATAATATAACAACTAGAAATCTCGACCACTAATCTTGAACAACTGAGCTATGCATATGACCCTCTACCATAAGTTTGGAGGTTAAGGTTGTCAGGCGACAACTACAATTCTCGACTATTAAACAATTCAGCTAAGTATATGGCCCTCAACCATAAGTTTGGAGGTTAAGGTTGTCCTGACAGTGATTATACAATAAAATCATTGTCAAATGGGACTTGACCCTATCAAGTTTGAACTATAAATCTCGATCATTTCAATTTTTTCTCATACAAAAATATTGCTTAACTAGCTCAGTTGGTTAGAGCATATGTTGGAGTTCCAAACCATGACCTACTAGAGAAACTGGGAAATAGAATACGTGGTACCTACGACTCACGGCCCCTCAACTAGGTACAGACCCCGCATTGGAACTGTCCTACGCAGGGAAATAACTATTTAGTTTGGGAGAGGCGTTCCCGAAATAATGATCTCTAAGAGCAAAAGTTGAGGGTTCGAATCCTATTTTCTCTTCTTTGAATTACTGTTAATCATAAGGTCGAAGCCTCAAGGGCAAGCCCTCCTTGGAGCAATTGTACAAACAAAAGATTCTCAGATGAGATTCGAGATTTGAACCTATAAAATAACAACTACAAATCTCGACCACTAATCTTGAACAATTGAGCTACGCATATGGACCTTAACCATAAGTTTGGAGGTTGAAGTTGTCCTTCCAGTGATTATACAAGAAAATCATTGTCAAATGGGAAATGACCCTATCAAATTTTTACTCAAATCTCGCTCATTAATAATGAACACTTCAATTTTTTGTCATACAAAAATGTTGCTTCAATATCTCAGTTGGTTAGAGGGTATGGTTTTTAACCATAAGATCGGAGGTTCAAGCCCTCCTTGGAGCTATAAAGATTTCACCTCGAATGAGATTCGACATTCGAACCTATAAAGCGACAACTACATATCTTGACCACTAATCTTGAATCAATTCAGCAATGTCATACGACTGTCCATTAATCATAAGTTTGGGGGTTTCCTTGAAGTTATTTTACATGCAAACGGAACTTGACCCTATCAAATATGAACTACAAATCTCGATCATTGATATTAGACACATTTCAGTTGTTTGAGATACAAACATATTGCTTCAATGGCTCAATAGGTTAGAGCATATAACTGTTAATCGTAAGGTCGGAGGTTCAAGCCGCTCCTTGGAGCGATTGTACAAACAAAAGATTCTCAGATGAGATTAGAGATTTAAACTGATTTGAACCTATAAAGTGACAACTACTAAGCTTGAAACAATTCAGCTATGCATATGGCACTTAACCATAAGTTTGGTGGTTAAAGTGGTGCTTGAAGTAACCTTGACCCCTACTTTTGAATCGATTCAGTTATTCATATGTCAGTTAACCATAAGTTTGGAGGTTAAAGTTGTTATTGAAGTGATTTTAGACGCAAATGGAACTTGACCCTATCAAATATGAACAATAAATCTCGACCATATACACAAAACATTTCAATTGTTTGTTATACAAAAGTATTGCTTCAAATATGAACTATAAATCTCGACCATTGATATTAAATATCTAGATATTTTGTAATACAAATGTAGTACTTTAATAGCTTAGTTGGTTAGACCATATGATTGTTAACCATAAGGTTAGAGGTTCAAGCCCTCCATGGAGCAATTGTACAATCAAAAGATTCTTAGATGATATTAATGATTATACAAGAAAATTATTGTCAAATCAGACTTGACCCTATCAAATTTAATTTACAAATATCGTTCATTAATAGTGAACATTCCAATTTTTTGTTAATGCAAAAACATTGCTTCAATATCTTAGTTGGTTAGAGCGTATGGCAAACCATAGGTCAGCAGTTCAAGCTCTCCTTGGATGACTAATCTTGAATCAATTCAGCTCTGCATGCGGTACATAACCACAAGTTAGGTTGTTAAAGTTGTCCTTGAAGTGATTTTAGATGGCACTTAACCAAAAGTTTGGTGGTTAAAGTTGTCCTTGAATTGATTTTAGACAAAAATACAACTTGATCGTATCAAATTTGAACTCTAAATGTTGGCCATTTTACAGTACATTTCGCCCTCCTTGGAGCAATTGTACAAACAAAAAGATTCTCAAATGAGATTCGTGATTTTTTGAACCTATAAAGCGACAACTACAAATATCAACCACTAATCTTGAACAAGTCAGGTAGTATGCATATGGTCCTTAACCATAGGTTTGGAGGTTAAAGTTGTCCTTGCAGTGATTATACAATAAAATCATTGTCAAATGGGATTCGACCCTTCTGGTTAAGGGCCTTAAGTGTAGCGCAGTTGTTCAAGATAAGTGGTCGAGATTTGTAGTTGTCGCTTTATAGGTTCAAATCTCGAATCTCATTTGAGAATCTTCTTGTTTGCACAATCGCTCCAGGGAGGGCTTGAACCTCCGACCTTATGGTTAACAACTCTATTAATGATCGAGATTTGTAGTTCAAATTGATAGCCTAATTCAAGATTTGAACCTATAAAGCGACAATTACAAATCTCGACCACTAATCGTGAACAACAGTGCTACGCTTAAGGCCCTTAACCAGAAGTTGGGAGGTTAAAGTTTTCCTTATAGTGATCATATAATAAAGTAATTGTTAAATAGGAATTAACTCTATCAAATTTGAATTATAAATCTCGATCATTAATAGTGAAAATTTCAATTTTTTCTCATACAAAAATATTGCTTTAATAGCTCAGTTGGTTAGAGCGTATGGTGGAGTTCCTAGACATGACCTACTGGACAAACTGAGAAATATAATACGTGGTACCTACGGCTTGCGGCTCCTCAACTATGCATATGGTACTTAATGATAAGTTTGGTGGTTAAAGTTGTCCTTGAAGTGATTTTAGATGGCACTTAACCATAAGTTTAGTGGTTAAAGTTGTCCTTCAAGTGATTTTAGACGCAAATGGAATTTGATCCTATCAAATATGAACTCTAAATGTCGACCATTTTACAGAACATTTCCATTGTTTGTAAAATAAATGTATTGCTTCAATAGCTCAGTTGGTTAGAGCGTATGGCTGTTAACCATAAGGTCGGAGGTTCAAGGCTTCCTTGGAGCGATTGTACAAACAAAAGATTCTCAAATGAGATTCGAGATTTGAACCTATAAGACAACTACAAATCTCAACCACTAATCTTGAACAATTCAGGTAGTACGCATATGGCCCTTAACCATAGATGTCCTCACAATGATTATACAATAAAATCATTGTCAAATGGGATTTGACCCTACAAAATTTGAACTACAAATCTCGATCATTAATAGTGAACCTTTCACTTTTTTGTGTAACAAACAAAAATGTTGCTTCAATAGCTCAGTTGGTTAGAGCGTATGGCTGTTAACCATAAGGTCGGAGGTTCAAGCCCTCCTTGGAGCGATTGTACAAACAAAAGATTCTCAGATGAGATTTCAGATTTGAACCTATAAAGCGACAACTACAAATCTTGATCACTGAGAGCTTGAACAATTGAACTACGCATATGGCCCTATACCGTAAGTTTGGAGGTAAAGGTTATCCTGACAGTCATTATACAATAAAATCATTGTCAAATCGGATTTGACCCTATCAACAATGAACTATAAATCTCGATCATTAATAGTGAACGTTTCAATATGATACAAAAGTATTGCTTCAATAGCGCAATTGGTTAGAGCGCATGGCTATTAACCATAAGTTTGGAGGTTAAGGTTATCAGGCGACAACTACAATTGTCGACCACTAAACTTGAACAATTTAGCTACGTATATGGCCCTCTACCATAAGTTTGGAGGTAAAGGTTATCAGGTGACAACTTATGGCCCTCTACCATAAGTTTCGAGGTTAAGGTTGTCAAGCGAGAACTACAATTGTCGACCACTAATCTTGAACAATTCAGCTATGTATATGTCCCTCAACCATAAGTTTGGAGGTAATGGTTATCCTAACAGTCATTATACAATAAAAGCATTGTGAAATGGGATTTGACCCTATCAACTTTGAACTATAAATCTCAATCATTAATAGTGAACATTTCAATATGATACAAAAGTATTGCTTCAATAGCTTTGTTGGTTAGAGTGCATGGCTATTAACCATAAGGTCGGAGGTTCATGCCTTGCTTGGAGCAATTGTACACACCACTGATTCTCAGATGAGATTCGAGATGTAAACCGATATCAACCTATAAAGCGACAACTACAAATCTTGAATCAATTCAGTTATACATATGCACTTAACCATAAGTTTGGTGGTTAAAGTTGTCGTTGAAGTGATTTTAACACAAATGGAACTTCACCTATCAAATATGCACTCTAAATCTCGGCCAATTATAAAGAACATTTCAATTGTTTGTGACATAAATGTATTGCTTCAATAGCTCAGTTGGTTAGAGCGTATGGCTGTTAACCATAAGGTCGGAGGTTCAAGCCCTCCTTGGAGCGATTGTACAAACAAAACATTCTCGGATGAGATTCGAGATTTTAACCTATAAAGCGAAAACTACAAATCTCGCTTGAACAATTCAACTACGCATATGGCCCTCTACCATAAATTTGGAGGTCAAGGTTGTCATGTGACAACTACAATTGTCGACCACTAATCTTGAACAATTCAGCTACGTATATGGTCTTCATCCATAAGTTTGGAGGTAAAGGTTATCCTGACAATCATTATACAATAAAATCATTGTCAAATGGGATTTGACCCTATCAACTTTGAACTATAAATCTCGATCATTAATAGTGAACATTTTAATTTGATACAAAAATATTGCTTCAATAACTCAGTTGGTTAGAGCGTATGGCTATTAACCAGAAGGTCGGAGGTTCATGCCTTCCTCGGAGTGATTGTATAGACCACCGATTCTTAGATGAGATTCGAGATGTAAACCGATATCAACCTATAAAGCGACAACTACAAATCTTGAATAAATTCAGCTATGCATATGGCACTTATAAGTTTGGGGGTTAAAGTTGTCATTGAAATGATTTTAGACGCAAATGGAACTTGACACTATCAAATATGAAGTCTAAATCTCAGCCATTTATACTGAACATTTCAATTATTTGTGACATAAATGTATTGCTTCAATAGCTCAGTTGGTTAGAGCGTATGGCTGTTAACCATAAGGTCGGAGGTTCAAGCCCTCCTTGGAGCGATTGTACAAACAAAACATTCTCAAATGAGATTTGAGATTCAAACCTATAAAGCCACAATTACAAATATCAACCACTAATCTTGAACAATTCAGGTAATATGCATATGGCCCACGCAGTGATTATACAATAAAATCATTGTCAAATGGGTTTGACCCTACAAATCTCAATCATTAATAGTGAACATTTCATTTTGTTATACGAAAATGTCGCTTGAATATCTTAGTTGGTTAGAGTGTATGGCCCTTAACCATAAGGTCGGAGGTTCAAGCCCTCCTTGGAGTGATTGTAGAAACAAAAGATTCTTAGATGAGATTCGAGACTTGAACCTATAAAGCAAAAACTACAAATCTCAACCACTAATCTTGAACAATTCAGGTAGTACACATAGGGCCCTTAACCATAGGTTTGGAGGTTAAAGTTGTCCTCGAAGTGATTATACAATAAAATCATTGTCATATGGGATTCAACCCTATCAAATTTGAACTAGAAATCTCGATCATTAATAGTGAACATTTCATTTTTTTGTCTAGCATGCAAAAATGTTGTTTGAATAGCTTAGTTGGTTAGAGCGTATGGTTGTTAACCATAAGGTTAGAGGTTCAAGCCCTCCTTGGAGTGATTGTACAAACAGAAGATTCTCAGATGAGATTTGAGATTTGAACCTATAAAGCGACAACTACAAATCTCGACCACTAATCTTGAACAACCGCGCTACGCTTAAGGAGCTTAACCAGAAGTTGACAACTATAAATCTCGACCACTAATCTTGAACAACCGTGCTACGCTTAAGGTCCTTAATCAGAAGTTGGGAGGTTAAAGTGTTCCTTACAGTGATTATACAGTAAAATAATTGTTAAATGGGAATTAACTCTATCAAATTTGAAGTATAAATCTCGATCATTAATAGTGAATATTTCAATTTTATGTCATAGGAAAATGTTACTTCAATAGCTCAGTTTGTTAGAGCGTATGTTAAAGTTTCTAGATATGACCTTCTAGAGAACCTGGTAAATAGAATATGCGGTACCTACGGCTCTTGGCCCCTCACATATATCCAGACGCCGAATTAGAACTTTCGTATGTAGGGAAATAACTATTTAGTTTGGGAGAGTTGTTTTAGGAATAATGATATCTAAGTCTTCAAAAGTTGATGGTTTGAATTGCATTTCTCTTCTCTAAATTACTGTTAACCATAAGGTTGGAGTTTCAAGTCCTCCTTGGACTGATTGTACAAACAAAGATTCTCATATGAGATTCACGATTTGAACCTATAATATAATAACTAGAAATCTCGACCACTAATCGTGAACAAGTGAGCTACGCTTATGCCCCTTATCTATAAATTTCGAGGTTAAAGTTGTCCTTGCAGTGATTATACAAGAAAATCGTTGTGAAATGGGACATGAACCTATTAAATTTGAGCTACAAATCTCGAACATTAATTGTGAACATTTCATTTTCTGGTCATACAAAAATCTTGCTTCAATAGCTCAGTTGCTTAGAGCGTATGGTTGTTAACCATAAGGTCGGAGGTTCAAGCCCTCCTTGGAGCGATTGTACAAACAATAGATTCTCAGATGAGATTCGAGATTTGAACCTATAAAGTGAAAACTACAAATCTCGATCACTAAGAGCTTGAACAATTTAACTCATGGCCCTCTACCATAAGTTTGGAGGTTAAGGTTGTCAGGCAACAACTACAATTGTCGACCACTAATCTTGAACAATTCAGCTACGTATATGTCCCTCAACCATAAGTTTGGAGGTAAAGGTTATCCTTGACAGTCATTATACAATAAAATCATTGTCAAATGGGATTTGACCCTATCAACTTTTAACTATAAATCTTGATCATTAATAGTGAACATTTCAATTGTATTTGATACAAAAATATTGCTTCAATAGCTTAGTTGGTTAGAGCGTATGGCCCTTAACCATACGGTAGGAGGTTCAAGCCTTCCTTGGAGCGATTCTACAAACCACCAATTCTCAGATGATATTCGAGATGAAAACCGATATCAACCTATAAAGCGACAACTACAAATCTTGATCCCAAATCTTGAATCAATTCATCTATCCATATGGCACTTAACCATAAGTTTGGTGGTTAAAGTTACCCTTGAAGTGATTTTAGACGTAAATGGAGCTTGACCCAATCAAATATGAGCTCTAAATCTCGGCCACTTATATAGAACATTTCAATGGTTTGTCAATACATAAATGTATTGCTTCAATAGCTCAGTTGGTTAGAGCGTATGGCTGCTGTTAACCATAAGGTTGGAGGTTCAAGCCCTCCTTGGAGCGATTGTACATACAAAAGATTCTCATATGAGCTTCGAGATTCGAACGTGTAAAGCGAAAACTACAAATCTCGATCACTAATAACTTGAACAATTCAACTATGCATATGGTCGTTTACCATAAGTTTGGAGGTCAAGGTTGACAAGCGACAACTACAATTGTGAACCAGTAATCTTGAACAATTTAGCTAGTATATGGCCCTCAACTATAAGTTTGGAGGTAAAGGTTATCTTGACAGTCATTATACAATAAAAGCATTGTGAAATGGGATTTGACCCAGTCAGTCATTATACAATAAAAGCATTGTGAAATGGGATTTGACCCAGTCATTATACAATAAAAGCATTGTGAAATGGGATTTGACCCTATCAGCTTTGAACTATAAATCTCGATCATTAATAGTGAACATTTCAATTTGATACAAAAATATTGCTTCAATAGCTCAGTTGGTTATAGCGTATGGCTGTTAACCATAAGGTTGGAGGTTCAAGCCTTCCTTGGAGCGATTGTACAAACCACCAATTCTCAGATGAGATTCGAGATGTAAACCGATATCAACCTATAAAGCGACAACTATAAATCTTGATCACTAATCTTGAATCAATTCAGCTATGCATATGGTACTTAACCATAAGTTTGGTGGTTAAAGTTACCCTTGAACTGATTTTAGATGCAAATGGAACTCATATGGTACTTAACCATAAGTTTGGTGGTTAAAGTTACCCTTGAACTGATTTTAGATGCAAATGGAACTCGACCCTATCAAATATGAAGTCTAAATCTCGGCCATTTATACTGAACATTTCAATTGTTTCTGACATAAATGTATCACTTCAATAGCTTAGTTGGTTAGAGCGTATGGTTAACCATAAGGTTGCAGGTTCAAGGCCTCAAATGAGATTCAACATTTGAACCTATAAATGACTACTACAATTCTCAATCACTAATCTTGAATAGTTCAGGTAATACATATATGGCCCTTAACCATAGGTTTGGAGGTTAAAGTTGTGGACACAGTGATTATACAATAAAATCATTGTCAAATGGGATTTGACCCTATTAAATTTGAACTACAAATCTCGAACATTAATAGTGAAATTTCATTTTGTTATACGAAAATGTCGCTTGAATAGCTTAGTTGATTAGAGCATATGGCTGTTAACCAGAAGGTCAGAGGTTCAAGCCCTCCTTGGAGTGATTGTAGAAACAAAAGATTCTCATATGAGATTCGAGATTCGAACCTATAAACCGACAACTACAAATCTCAACCACTAATCTTGAACAATTCAAGTAGTATGCACGTGGCCCTTAACCATAGGTTTAGAGGTTAAAGTTTTCCTTGTAGTGATTATGCAATAAAATCATTGTCAGATGGGGTTCGACCTTATCAAATTTGAACTACAAATCTCGATCATTAATAGTGAACATTTTATTTTTTTGTCTATACAAAAATGTTTCTTCAATAGCTTAGTTGGTTAGAGCATATGGCTGTTAACCATAAGGTCGGAGGTTCAAGCCCTCCTTGGAGCGATTGTACAAATAAAAGATTATTAGATGAGATTTGAGATTTGAACCTATAAAGCGACAACTACAAATCTCAACCACCAATCTTGAACAACCGCGCTATGGTTAAGGCCCTTAACCAGATGTTGGGAGGTTAAAGTTTTCCTTACAATGATTATACAATAAAATAATTGTTAAATGAGAATATTGAAATATAAATCTCAATCATTAATAGTGAATATATCAATTTTTTGTCATAGAAAAATGTTACTTCAATAGCTCAGTTTGTTAGAGCATATGTTAAAGTTTCTAGACATGACCTTTTGGAGAACCTAGTAAATAGAATATGTGGCACCTATGTTCCGCTTTCGCATAGGAAATAAGGCGGGACCGCGGGGACCCTGAACCGAGGAGCAAGATAAAGAAGAAGACGGGGTGGGAGGAAGAGCGCACGCGCAGGACCGGTTAGGCCCGCTTACAACCGACAGCGCTTGCCGACCAAATGAACCACTAACGTGTATATCGACTTGTTACCGGCTGGCAAAGGAGTCCAGAGTGGGAAATGGAGAGCTAATTAAGTAGTAGGAATGTGGTTGTAATTAAGCTATGAGTGTGGACGGACGGACCAGAATCGGTATGCCGTTCCGGATCCGGACCGATCCCGAACAGGTGCGGATGGCACCGTTTTGTAATACAAACCGGAAACCTATTTAAAGGCCCGGATACAATGTAATAGTTAGCGGTTAATTAATGAAAGCTTAAGCATTGTTATCTCTCTATGTTAATTGCCGTTCTGTCTTAATTGTTATATCTTACGCGTGTTATGAAGACGATCCTAATAAGTAACTTGATTAAGTCGGATTAAGCGTTGAAGTCTAATCCGGTTGCCGTAACACCCTTTGGTGAAGTGTCTCCTGTAGACATCCTGTGTTAGGCCATTGTCCGGCCCGAAGAGTTAACATAGGTTTTGGCGACCACGATTCCTGTTTTTGCAGCGAACGACGACACGGATGGATGTCTAGATCAACACACGACCTGGTTACAGATCGAACTCGACGCCTTGCCGAAAGGCAAAGGAGACGCGAGGCTTTCCAGCAAGCGGCGCAGGAAATTAGAGCGGATCGCTCGTTTTCCAACGTAATCCGGACAGTAGCGGAGGACTCCCTCTGGTTACAGCAAACATCGCACCCGGACGACGACAGCAGCCTAAGCAGCCTCCGGGAAACCGAATCCCTTCTCCACGCGTTGGCAAACGGAGAAGGCGAAGTAGAGGCCTTTTCAGCATATGAATCGGACTTCGAAGGGGAATACAACGTGCACACGAACTACCGTAGCAACAACGAAACCCCGGGCGGGCCGGAGGACGAAGGATCGGATACCTTATCGACACCGGAACCGGAACCGGAAGTGCTAACGCTGGAACCCCCGGAACCAGCAGAAGAAGAACGACCTCCGACACCGGAAGTCGAAGAGGAGAGGCCTCCGTCACCAAAGGAAGAGAAACAACCGACACCGGAATCAAATCGGGAAAGACCACCGACACCGGAGAAAATTCCGGAACGAGCACCAACACTACCAGCCCACGCACCGATACCGGACGACGACATGCCGTTCCAGTACTCCAAGTATAGAGATGATCCGGACGCGGAAGCTCATGTGCACGCCTTTGAACAGCCATGGGAAGCCAACCATGTGTCCCAACAATTGACCCTAGAAGAAGAAGAACGCTCTAAGATAGCAGAGTTTGGCGTCACATTGGAGGGACTGGCAGCAAGATGGCGCCGGACGCAGGACCCGTCTACCATCAACACCTTTGCAGATTTAAAAGCTAAATTCATGCATTTTTTTCAAAAGGAGGTGGACCAGACCGTAATGGTAGGCTTATTTTATACCATCCGGCAAGAGGCAGGGGAGAGCATTCCCCAATTTGTCATCCGGTTTCAACGGATGCATAGTCAGCTTGCCCGTGCACCCCTGGAGGAGGAATTACGGACGATATTCCTAAACGCACTCCAGGAACCCCTACGCACGGTTTGCACGGTAATCGATTTCCGCACAAGTACCATCGACCAGGTCATTGACCGGGTGAAAGAGATGGAAAAGACAAGCTCCTGGCTCACACTGGGTGCACTTCAACGAGCGTTATCATCCGATGAGGACCTTCGGTTTCGGCAAGCAATACAGTGCACAACCTGCTTGAATTCCGGACACTCGGCTCTAGAATGCACTATGAGGACGCAATGTGTAATCTGTCAATCCAAGAGCCATACGACGGATAGGTGCGAGTATAATCTGTTGACTCGGCAAGCACCGCCCGTCCGACAAATTGAGCCACGCAGCAGCCGGGATGAAGAAGACGAACGCTAGCGGCGAATGGACCGTGACCGACCGGCACAGGATGTCCGGTATGGCGAGCGACGGGAAAATGATGTCCGGTACGGCGAGCGACGGGAAAATGATGTCCGGTACGGTGATCGGCGAGATAACTATGACCGGCATGATCGGTACCAGGATTACAATAGACGATACGAAAAGTACGACCGGGAGCACTCCCGCGGGTATCGTCAGCAACGGGAGGAATACGGCAGATATAACGGTCAACCCCGTCAAGAGTACCGTAATAAGAAAACCTATAACAAAAAACGGCATTTTAAAAAAGGCGGCTACCCCCGGGATCCGGAACAAGGAGCTCCAAGTAGCCAACCGGTACAATACCCCGCGCGTACCGTAGGACCTGCCCCGGGCACAACAGACAATGCCAAATCTAGCAATACCCGGAAGGCGTACTGCTACTACTGCCGACATGAAGGCCATTATAGTAACCAATGCCCGGTGAAGAGCTATGAAAAACGACCGGCGGTAAATATGGTACTCCCTGAGGTGGCAGACCTGCAGCAGGTGACCACAAGGTCGAAGGGCATGGCCAAAGAATGGGAGACACAGGAGACCATCCGCAAACAAGTAACGGAATGGGTAAAGAAAGCAAACAAGCAGAATGTCACAGACTTACAACAGCAAAAGGAGAACACCGCAGGGCTTGCCGGCGGTAGTCACTCCGAGAACGAGACATGGCAGGCGTTGCAAGAATGCCAGGTTACGTTACCACTAGGAAGACTCCTACAACTCGTGCCTAGATTCACGGAAGGACTGAAGACGGCCATGACGGCAGGAGAACCATCACCGGCACCGGTACTCTTCTCGAATCCGGAGGAGGGAGCAACAGTGGTAGACACCAGCAGTTCGGTAATCACTGCCATTGTAAAAGGGAGAGAACTCCCCGGCACAGTTATAGACGGAGGCTCTGGGGTAAATGTAATAAGCCTCCGGACGTGTGATGACCTAGGAATCCACGAGTGGGAGCCGTGTCCGTTCTGGTTGCGGATGGCCGATACAAGCTCAGTGCGGCCGACAGGATTAATACGGAAATTAGAAGTGACCGTCGGCGGGCATACATTTCACATCTCGGCCGTAGTGGTACAATTACAGGCACAAGGCGCATACCCGCTATTGCTGGGGCGGCCATGGTTGAAAACGGCACATATCAAACAGAATTGGCGAAAAAATATAATTACCTTCCGGCGAGGAAAAGCCAAGGTACGGGTACCAACACAGCCAAGGACGAGCACTGGCAAGGAATGTACACCGTTGTATGCGGAATGCGTCAACATGCTCGAAGGGTTAGCGGACGAAGAAGAAGCTCAATACCTGCAGGAAAACCCGAAGATCATACCCCTCTTCGAAATTGACATTGCTGAAGCCGTAGCACCGTACTTACCGCAACCGGAAGAGGCGGAAGTAGAACCGGATAAAGACGCAATCCGGGAGTTACGGCAAGCGCAGGAAGCGTTGGAACGGGAAATGGCCGTTTCACAGCGCGTAAAAGCATCGCAACTGGAAGAGGTGAATTTAGGCACCACGGACGAAGCAAAACCATTGCACATCGCCAAGGAGATGAAGTCCGGAGACAAAACGGCGATGATAACACTTCTCACGGAATTTCGCGACGTATTCGCCTGGTCATACGAAGACATGCGAGGACTCGACCCTCAGTTATACTAGCATCAAGTGCACTTGAGCAAGGACGCAAAACCAGTGGCACAAAGACGGTACCGGATGAATCCCAATTATGCTACCAAGGTCAAGGAAGAAATCGACAAACTGCTAAGAGTTGGCTTTATCCGTCTGGTAAAGAAAGCGACATGGCTGAGCCCGATCGTAGTCGTACCGAAGAAGAACGGAAAAATTCGAGTTTGCGTGGACTACCGGAAACTCAATGCGGCTACGGTAACAGATGCGTTTCCACTTCCGTTCACAGATGGAGTGTTGGATGCCGTCGCCGGCCACGAGGTCTATAGCTTCCTAGACGGATTCAGCGGGTATAATCAGATCCGGATGCACCCCGACGACCAAGAGAAAACGACATTCATCACCGAATGGGGGGTGTTTGTGGCCGTGGTGATGATGTTCGGACTCAAAACGGCACCGGCAACGTTTCAACGAATCATCATGGAAATCTTTGGTGAATATATACTGGCTTTTATGCAGGTTTTCCTTAACGATTTCGCCGTCTATAGCCGGGAGGAGGACCATTTTCAGCACCTCCGTCTTTGTCTAGAAAAGTGTAGAGCGTACCGGCTAAGCTTGAATCCGGCAAAGTGTGTATTTGGCGTGTCCAGTGGAACTTTATTAGGACATATCGTGAGCCAGGAAGGTATTGCAGTCGACCCGGACAAAGTGAAAGCCATATTAGAAGCATCGGCGCCGGCAATGGCAAAGGCATTAAGCCGGTTCTTAGGCTAGATCCGGTGGCACAGCCGGATGGTCCGATACTTGGCCGACCTGGCTACACCGTTGCATGCCGCCGTACATCGGACACCATTCCAGTGGACCGATACTGAGGATAGGGCGTATAAGGCCCTCAAGGTACTATTGTCGCAGGCACCGGTAGTACAACCTCCAGATTGGAGTAAAGAATTTCACGTGTTCGTGGACGCCTCTGACATCGCAATCGGAAGCGTATTGATGCAGCTTACGGAACCAAAGTGGTACCGGCCAGTGTACTATGCCAGTCGGAAGCTATCCCAAGCAAAACGGAACTACTCTACTACGGAACGGGAAGCTCTAGGAATGATCTACAATGTGACAAAGTTTCGGCACTATTTATTGGGAAGGAAGTTTTCCTTCCATGTAGATCATTCGGCACTCCTTTACCTGGTGTCCAAGGCGTCACTCACCGACAAATTGGCCCGGTGGACCTTATTGTTACAGGAGTTCGAGTTTGAAATATTCCACCGACCCGGTATACAGCATGCTGTAGCGGATTACTTAAGCCGATTGGAGTCCGGAGAGACGGGTGACGGAGTACCGGATGAGTTTCCGGATGCGGAGCTGTTTCGAGTCACTACGGAGACGGCAGCAGATGAGACAGTGGCCCAGGAAGACAAGTGGCTCACAAATATGCACCAGTTTCTGAGCACAGAACTGCCTCCGGAAGAGCTGAATCGGGACGAACGGAAACGCCTGGTGGTACAAAGCCGACATTTCTGCTTACTGCAAGACACACTGGACCACAAGGGCGCTGACGGCATATGGAGACGGGCGGTGCGCAGCGATGAAAAGGAACTCATACTGAGGGAAGCCCACTGCGGAGTTGCCGGAGGTCACTATGCCGAAGATGCGACAGCCAGAAAAATATGGCAAAGTGGCCTATGGTGGCCAACGACATTAAGAGATGCGGTACGGTACGCAAAAGAATGTGACCTATGCCAGAGAATGGGCCAGCCAACGGAGCAGGCTCGTATGCCACACCAACCGGTACTACCACTCGAAACACGTTCGCGTTCACAAGTGGAAGGATTGCGCATTCCACTTGTAGAATCTTCTTAAAACGAAGCAAATACACCCTCTCTACAAAAATTGGATGCACTAGTATCACATGTTCCTCAACTTGATGAGAATTTGCAAATATAAAAAACCATGATAGATCTACGAGTGGAGATCATTAGAAATCATGCAAGTTTAGACATGTTGATAAGTTAATGTAGGCATAATAAAGTTCAACTATGGCTCAATATGTCACTACTGTGCGACAAGGGAAACACTAACTTAAAGACTTATATTAATTAGGTAAGTTTTACAAAAATATGAGGTGTACTTGTATCCATACTAATAAAATGAGATATAATTTATACTTTGACCCATACGTGCATGTATGTAATTGTGGAAAATGTAGGATAGTGCACATTAGGATAAGTGATTGGAATAACTAACTTATTAAAGTATTCAATACTTGTATTTAAAGTTGATCTAATCTATTCCTCAGTTTGTTCATATGGGATCAAACCATATGTGTATAAAATTGTGCACAATGTAAGGCGGTGAACTTTAGGATAATGTCGTGGAAATAACAAACCTATTAGGCTTTCATACCTGTATTTAAAATTGATCTACTCTATTGCTTAGGTGATTCACACAAGATCAAACTCTGAACGATAACGCAACTGGAACCATTATCAACACACTACACAATCTAAGCAGCAATGGAATAGAAACATAATAGTTTTAACAATAGAAGACAAAGATCCATAATAACAACATGGACAGTCATGGCAACAATTATAGGGCCATGTTCTGTTAAGGTTAGCTTGGACCAAAATCAGCCTCCATTTAAACTAGTTCATGTTTCTCCATAAGTTTGGTAGTCAGCTATGCACGCGGTGAAACCAATATCATAAATCTACTAATCAAGTATATAAAAATAAAATTGAAACATATAGAAGATTATAAAGAATAGAATCCACTAGGTAAAACCCAAAATTTGTATTAATAATGTGAAATCTTAACAAATCGTCAGTGTCATATTCTTCATAGAGTCTATTACATAGCAATCAATTCATCAACGTCATTTTCTTCATCATCTTGTGTAGAACTGTCTTCGGCTATACGTGCATTGGTTTCCCCTGTTAGCCGAGCCAACGAAATATCTTCTATAAGCTCATCATCAAGCTCTATTAGCTCCCCCGGTTCGCCGGCTAATAGAGGAATAGGCTCTCGCGAAGCAGGTTGAAACCTTTATGTATTGGCGAGGTTCTTTGCACCGACCTCCTCATCCTGGTCTGGGCACTCCCACAAAGCCTTAATCCGCATATTAATAAATATAACTTGGTCCTCGTCTTTCTCCAATGCAACTGTATTTCTAAACAGCTTCAATGCACATGCTGACGTAGTTCCTGTGATGTAAGTAACAAGAAGATTTAGTTGTCAAACGAAAAAAAAGTGATTGGTTATCTCAAGATCGTTACCCTAGTTCGAGGAATACCTGTGCCAGAAAAGAGATCTAATATCCAGTCTCCTTCGACAGAAAACATCTCGATCAAGCGCATCATAAGTCATTGAGGTTTTTGGTATGGGTTGACAAGTCCCCGTTCTGTCGTGGTGACATGTCGCAATTTCCGAGTCACTGTTGGATATACCAACAGATTTGAACCTCCCACTTCATTAGAATGCTCTTTGATTCTCTATTTCTTAATTTCATCGAAGTAGCCAACCGTTATGTATTCAATGGCATTAACGAACCGAAAAGTTGGCCCTCTATTTACATTGGTCTTGATTCTATAAAAAATAATTCATCGAGTTAAGAATAGATTCAACAACCTTAAGAAATGCAATATAGTGAAAGACACCTATAAATAATCCTTACCATGCAAGGTTCTCGATGCCATGGCAACGAGATCTCAAAGCTTGAGCTACCGAGTACCCTTGGTCCATACTATGAAAGACAACTATTCGCCACAAGGATGCGGTCGTTAGCTTAGCGAAATCCTTGACCATCTTCTCCAATTGTTTAAACCTAAACGGTTCATCGTCGTATGATGACCCAACCATTCGAAATCCGTAAGGAATATCCGCAATCATTAGCGTATATTCCTTCTTTGGCATCTTCTGGATCAAGTCGATGACATCACCGCAAACCACATTGTAGTAAAGATCTCTCGTAATATCTTTTTTGTGGCTAAAATTTTTAAACGAGCCATCTTCCTCCATTTCGTACGCCTTGACTAAGCGACGATCCTTTTCTTTTCTGGCTCGCTCGAGATGTGCAAGGAAGGATGTAGGGAAATCGTGTATATCCTTAACTTCTCCTTGTTTCTTGCCTCGACACGGTTTCTAATTGAAGCAATAGGACATTAGGTATTATTATACAAGCTCTACATATGATGAAAGGGTAATGAAAAAACATGAATACTAACCCAATCCTTGAATGCAATAAAATACTATGATAACGCCTTATACGAAGACGTTAGAGGATAATCCTCGGTCACTTGTTCCCAAGTTATACATCCAAGTTGTTTCATCATAACTTCTTGGATCTTCATGTACACCTTATGACTGTAAAATTAGAAATCAAGATTAGAACTTTGAATTACACCAAATAGACTACAATTTCAGTATTTGAAAGACTTACTTATTGAACTCAGTGACCATTTCTTCAAGGCTTAAATCTTTCGCCACAACCCTTGACAAAACCGACACAAGAAGCTGCTCGTCCTTAATACCTTGCATCGCTCTCCATAGAGACAGCTTCATGTCATCTGCCGCTTCTTCAATTGTCAAGTCAATTTTCTTGGCGGCTTGTGACTAACTCTAGTTGAGGGTCAACCCTACATTTCTTTTGTCGTTGACCCTTTACCTCCTTATTCTCCCACATTGAGAAGATTTGATCTTGTAGGTCCCATACTTCTCCATCTCTAAACGCCAATTGAAACCAAGACTCATACTTTCGAAGACCATCGGACCTAACATTATCATCTACCACAATGCCGACTTCATGCAGACATTGACGTCGAAGGCCTGGATGTAACTTCACACCAAACTTTTGTTTCACATCTAAATACTCGTGGTGGAAGAACCGTATACGCTCAATGGACGACATTTTCTGCCTATAGTCATTATCATTATTATGGTCCCATGCCAACAGCTTAGCCTCTTTGGTTGTGAGCCCAACATAAATTTTGCACTCGGCATACTTGAAGAAGAAAGTGGTTGGATGTTCTCTCACAAGTTGCCAACGTGCCTCTGCTTAATGCGATCCACCAATGACAAAATAATTATATTGATCATGCTTTCTAATATCAAAATCTTCAATGGTTTCACATTCTTCAGGATCTACCATAACAATAAAAGGCACCACAGTGGCATGAGGATTAATTTTCATTTTTTTCTTGAGATTTTGAACATGCATGCGGTGAGGCTCTCTAATCTCAAGTGGTCTTCGACCTGTTTTTTCATCAATAGGGGGCCGATGGATGTGTGTTATAGGCAAATTAAACACTTGCCCTTTCCTGACCAACTTCCGTTGCATTAACTCTCTCCTTATTTTATTCTGCTCAGATGACAAAACACCCGAGGCCAGCTCAGCTCCTGGCGTCCCCTTATTATCCTCCTCTTCGTTTTCACTTGTTGAATCCGTATCCGACATTTTGGTTGTCTTCTTCTTTGCTGGTCTTGACTGGACTTTGGATACCTTTTTTGTGGCCTTCAATGGGGAGGGCACTTCATTTCTTAGAGTTACATGGCCTTGTATATAAGGCCTCAAGGTAACAATAAGGTTTTGTGAGCTATCAAGTGCTTTTTTGAACACTTCTGGCCCACAAGATTCCTTTACTAAAAGGTCTTCTGAAAGGAACACTTTACGTACCCCCTTGGAGCACTCTATCATTACCAGTATGTTTGCCGAATCTGCATCTTCGTAGTCAAATCGTAGAATACGGCCATACATAAATGGGATTTCCTTTCCAAGCTGCCCCTCACCCTTCTTCTTTGATGTATACAATACGACTTTTTTCTTTGAGTCGACATATTGCATACACCATTCCTTGTCCGTTAGATCTCGGTCAGGAAGGTCTTCACCTCCAGTAGCGACGACAAGTTTCTTTTGGCTAACATCACTATGTGGCTGAGATTTTGTCTCTTCGTTAAATAGAAGCTTTTTTCCTCTCTTTATGGTCTCAGGAGCTACCTTGGTCTGGGCTTCAATTGGAGAACCTTGTATGCGAAGCTTTATTTTCTTCACGGGTTGGTCCGATAGGTTCTCAAACGACCTATTTAAGAAAGTATATGCAAAAACATAAGTTAGGTAGTCACGTAGATTAAGGTTGTATATTATAATGAAGAACAGTTCCCAGGAGCAGTCCTATATTCAAAAATCTATTATAGGCAGGGCTATTCAACCTAGAAAATATATATCGTAATAAGTAAACAGGGTTATATATTCTTTTAAATAGTAGGTATGACTTATATAGATTCTAAACCTATATTGAAGAGAATTTGCTATCGTAAAGGCAATTTGTGGATCATTTTCTACTATTTTAAGCTAAAGTAGGTCATAAAACACCTATAATTAGAGCATGTTTTTTTTTAAAAGTAAGGAAAGTCAACATAAAAAAGACTGATTTTGCCAGACAATTTGATATCTTTTCCACCCCATAATTATTTGTTACCCCAAAAACACAATTTTTCTCTCTCAAAGCCTTCTTATATACAGGAACTCAATACGCCGTATCGAGTTCCTGTTTAATGTGGGTATTAAACAGGAACTCGATACGGCGTATCGAGTTCCTGTATAAAAAGCAAAAACAAATTATGAACTCGATACGGCGTATCGAGTTCTTGAGAAACGAAACATATTTACAAAAATGTCCATAGTGTCAAAGGCCTACCTGGAGTCCTCGCGCTCGATTCTCTTTGAAGACATCGTTGATCGTGTGGAAGTGGAGGCGGAGATCGCGCTTTCGTGCTTTGTGCTCTGTGTGCTTTGTGTGCTTTGTGTGCTCTCTACGTTCTGTGTGCTCTGTACGCTCTGTACGCTCTGGTGAGTGAAATATGACGAGGTCTTCCTATTTATAGGGATTGACCACATTGGTTAAAGTAACCATAGTCACCTTAACCAAGGTTGGTAAGTTTGAGGATAGTTAGTTGGTAACCACAGTCACATTAACTAGAGTAACTTATGATTGCATTAATGATTACAAAGTCAAACTAACATATTGATCAATCTTTTATAGTCATAACAACCTGCAATGACTTCAAAGGTTATGAAGGAGACAATGATAGAGGTTCATGAATGTACCAATGATTGATTACTAAAAGCAACAAATTTTATGACTCTCAAATGCTATGTATTAAAGATGTTGGCATGAATTAACCAATGATTGATAAGTCTAATATTTAAAATGGTGAGCATTAAAGAACCAATGATTGAGACGTTCTATATCAAAATGGGTGCCATTAATTAGCCAATGATTTTAACATTAATCCAACATATTCATGGCTTGTTAATGATTAGTTTTATATTTTACTTGATTTAACTTCATATAGATCTAGTTTATATAATAATTGATATTTTAAGTACAATTACTTTATTAAAAATAATTTTTTGATGTATTGTATTAATAGAATATTACATAATATAGACATTCTATTGATTTGGCTTTTGTTTAGAGAGAAGTTTATGTTTAGAGAGAAGTTTATGTTTAGAGAGGAGTATATGTTTAGAGAGGAGCTTATTAGTTTTTTTCCTTACCCTAAGCACATAACTTAGAGAGCCCTATCTAGACCTTAAGCCATGAGTGAAGATTCACCGTTCTCGATTGAAGAATATTGTTTGTCATCAGACCCATCGTTTTCTACTGAAGAGTATTGTTTGTCAACAGAGTCACCATATTCGATTGAAGAATATTGTCTGTCGACCGACTCACCATATTCTATCGAAGAATATTGTCTGAGCTCATCTACAGGGAATGTAAATAATGACACATGTGAAGAGTTCTCTATTGAAGAATACGATATTAATAAAGATACCGAGAATGAAGGAAGTGCCCAGGAAACATTGAATAACATTGGCGATGGTCACAACAGAGAATTAGACTGTAACAAGGTTACACCAACCTCTATGCAGGAAGAGAAATCTGGGAGCCCTATGCATATTAGAAGAATCCCACGAAGAATTCGTCTGGCTAGATTTAGCTTGGTGACATCAGATAAACAGATTGGATTTGATGTCAACAAAATATGTTGTGCCCGTGGTTGTATGTCTATGATTGGAAAATCAAAGTTGCGAGAATTAAGGCGATACTATTTTTCGATGACCGGTGATGAGCAAGACACTTACCTCGGGTCACATATGCAACTAGTATCTGACAAATGTACGGGGATCAAAGTATCATTCGAGTATTATATCTTCCATGCGCAACAGATATGTAGAGTTGCATTCAAAATTGCGTTATGTGTTAGTAACATGCGGCTACATAGAGTACAACAATGTCTACTTAGCGGGGATCAGATGCTCAATTGTAAAGAGGTTCCAAGTATGAAAGGTGCAATTGGAAGACTAGCTATTGGCTAGATAAAAACTTACTTTCAGTTAAATTGTGAAGTAATGCCCACTACAGGTAGGATGCATCTTTCTGATAATTATACACGTCGGGAAGTTTATGATGTCTATCGATCTGATATGCTGGGTTCACGTAATAAGTCTATCACCTATAGCCAATTCACAAGATTATGGAGAGCTCGGTTTTCAAATGTTATTATTCCTTGTAAAGTACGTATGGGGTATTGCTCCATTTGTGCAAATCTTAAAAGTTTGGCTAAAGGTGCAAAGACATCCATGGAAAAGGATACGAGTAAGAAGTTACTACAAGAGCATCGTGAGGCACAATCCTTAGAACGAAGGAAGGCGATGCATCATAGAGAGAAGTGTTTGAAGAGGCCCGAACAATACATGTGCTTAATGATAGATGGCATTGACCAGAAGAAGACATGCTTGCCGCATATGCGGAGGCTCCCCAAAGATGTCAATGATGAGTGCCTTGTTCAAATGCACTTGGTGGGATGCTTCGCTTATAATAGGTCTGTTCGACCTCACGTCTTCATTACTTACCCCAATGTTCACAATGACCCTAACCTAACAGTTACAGTGATTCACCGAGTTTTGATGTCTTGGGGACAACCTTTCCCCCCTGTTCTGTACATTCAATTGGACAATACTGCTAGAGAGAACAAAAATTCAACTGTATTTGGCTATCTAAGTATGTTAGTCAACCTAGAATTGTTTAGGAAAGTGAAAGTCAATTTCCTTTTGGTTGGCCACACACATGACCATATAGATCAGATGTTTAGCACATTCTCCAGACAGTTGTCTCGGCATGATGCTTTCACTTTACCTAAACTATATGATGTCATTTGTGATGCTTATACACCACGCCCAAAAGTGTTACACTTGAAGGAGGTATATGACTTTAAGAGATATATATTAGATGGGGGTGGTGGGAATGTTAAAGTGCTTGCTCAGTTAAACAATATAAGTTCCAATCACATTTTTTTGATAAAGAAAAATGGAATAAGTGGTTCTACACTTTTGTATGCTAAACAATATTCATCTTCTACAACATGGGAACCTGAAGGTGGTTGCCAGTTATTACTTTGTATGCCGAGTACAATTGTCCATGGAGCTAAGCAAATGCCAATTGAGAAGAAAGGACAGTTGCAGAGCGACTTGGTATCAGAACAAAAACGGTCATGGGTCCAAGCCTTGGAAGAAAAAAGAAAGCATATTGAGGCCGCCAAGAAATATGCCGCACAACAAGACACGTCATGGTGGGATGTATTTTATAGTGATCAGAAAGAAATTATAGACAATTGTGTATCTGTTGATAATTGGAATTTGGAAACGCCATTCACATGGTCGCTGCAACATGATCGCGTAAATAGAAGTCCGGAGCAACTAGTAAATGCGATTAATGACAGCTTGGTCCATCCACAACAAAGAGACATTTATTTGGGACCAAGGATGACGAAAGCAGCCGAAGCTAGATGGCAAGGAAATTTGCAAGAGCTCACCGCGGGGATGTTGATTGCAACGCCGGCTGATGAGAACTCACATGGCCACCAATTTTGGGTTGGTAAAATTCTAGAAGTGCTAATGCATGAAATAGAAAACACGATCAAGTCTATAAATGTTCATTGGTACAACACTAGAAGTGCAAATGCTTTTACAGGTAAGTATACATTGGAGATGATTGAATGCCAAACAAGAAGGGGAGGTAGGAAGAGGAAGCGAAACATTCGTAACACCTCGACCCTTGATATCTCTGATGTGGATATCATCGTGTACGACTTCACACTTACAAAAGCCGGACGATTAAGGAAGTCAACAATAGATATAATAAAAGAAAAATTACCAGGACTACAAGGTGGCTCGAGTCAAAGGCAAACGAGATCTGCTACATATAATCTAGAGTCAAACCATTTGGTTTATGACGAAGATAATGCACTGATTGGTACATCCGAGGATGATGAGGAGGAATCGTCATTGTATATTAGTTATAGTAGTGATTCTCCGTAAAGGAGTGATCATGAATGTATATTTGGCTATTAAGTGTAACTACATTCCGCTTGTAACAAATCGAGTAATATAAAATCATGTGTTTTGAATTCTTATGATTTCTAAAAAATCGTTTCTTATAAAATAACATTGGTTGTAAAGTTTGTGATATAAATTGAGAATGTATGTTTTTGAAATTCGTCTTTTTTTAGTTACTTCTAAATCACGAAAATAGTGGATTTTTAACCTTTTTCATAGTATGTTTGAACTTGTATGATACTGGTATCAATGTGTTTTGTAAAATCATTGAAAAACCCCTAAAATTTCCCTTATCCTTCCATTTATGCGCGATCCTTCCACTTGTGAACGCGAACGTGTTTCGAGCCATTCCAAAAGTGGGGGCTGGACTTTGTAGGACCATTCAAGCCACCGGCAATGAGAACGGGTAATCGGTACGTTATCGTTGCTACGGATTACTGCACGAAATGGGTGGAGGCCAAAGCTTTACGGGATAACACCGCTGCGTCAACGACAAAGTTTCTATATGAGTACATCTGGTGCCGTTACGGATGCCCCATTGAATTGATAAGTGACCAAGGGGGGCACTTTCTCGGACAAGTAGTGGAAACCCTAACGACCTTCTATGCCGTGGTCCACAAACGAAGCACACCTTACTATCCACAGGCGAACGGATTAGCGGAATCAACAAACAAGACGCTCCAGAACATCCTTCGGAAGATCGTCAACGAGAACCGGACGGATTGGGACACAAAGCTACATAGCGCGCTTTGGGCATACCGGACGGCATACAAAACGAGCATCCGAACAACACCGTTCCGGTTGGCGTCCGGACTCGAGGCGGTCATGACGGTAGAATTTCAAGTACCTAGCTTACGGATCCAGCTACGAGAACGGCTGAACGAGAAGGAGTCGGAGACAATAAGGTTGACAGCGCTGTGTGAGCTGGAGGAACAACGGTTGGCCAGCATCCTACATTTAGAATTGGAGCAACGGCGACGGAAAGCATTCATCGACCGGCACAGGAAAGGTAACGAAAAAATGTTCGCAATCGGCAAACCAGTGTTAGTATTCCAAACCCGGATGGGCAAGATGCCGGGTAAACTAAGGTTTAGATGGACCGGACCATATTGGCTAACACGAGAGTATAATGGGTCCTACCAGTTGGGGACACTTGCCGGCGAAGTGCTGGGCAAATGGGTCAACGGATTCCGGTTAAAGGCATATAGAGGACCGATGCCTAAGAACCCGTTTGAGCAAAGGACCGACGGCAACCACCAAGCCGGCAGAGACGGCAAGCCGGGAACCGGAGAGAATGAGGCCGGTAAGGGTCCGGGAGGACCAACGGACATGTGACGTCACACTAATAATAATAATAACTGGAAAAAAAAAAAAAAAAAAACAATCATGCAAAAGCGAGGAATGAATGGATGAAAGAGCGTGGAGCGAAGAGGTACGTAGTGGGCATTTAAAGCGCCACCACAGGACATAATGCTATTTTAAGTACGCGACATGCACAAACTCGAAGAATGCGCCAGAATGCACAAACAAAAACCATTGCGCGTAGAGACCCTCTACTTTCGCACCGAAACCAGGAGCACAGAAGCACCGAAATGCTGCAAGAACATCAGACGAGAACTTGCGCACAGAGAACCCCCGCCTTCTGAACTCTCTCTTTCTCAACCCCGCTCTCATCACCATCCATCCTCGTCACCGCAATCCGACCCTGACACAGAGATGGACCTGCAAACGCTGTCGGAAGCCGCCAAGACATGGCTGAAGCAACACGGGCTCGAGGGCTTCTTGATGATGATGGAAGTACCGCCACACAAAGAAGCCGACAAAGTGATCAAGGAAATCGATACAGAGGTCATAATGGCAGAGGCGATTCGAGCGTTAACAGGCCTTCCGGAGGGAGGCATACTCACGATCGACAATCCAACCCCGGAGCAACTCATCAGGTATTTTGGTGAGTACTCTCTAGACAGCAAGGGCTACCGGACACAGGGCGGCGGAGATATGTTGTTCCGCGAAATTGCTCGTGTGCTCCATGATTACGGCCACGTATACCCTAGACCCCCTGTCATGCCGCAGAACCGGGCAGGGATGATCATCGCCACCTATGAAGGGATCAAGGTGGATTGGCCGGTATTGATTGCAGACGGGTTATGTGCGGCGATCGAGATCGTCAGAGGCAAAGACGGCAAAGAAGGCCGAGACGGACGAAGGATATGGCACGCCGTAACGCAGTGGCTCACCTTGCTGGTGCCACCCGTTCAGACCGTCCAGCCCAAGAAGCGAGGAAGAGTGTTGGACGGCACCCCAAGGACGGCTTCCAAACGGCAACAGTTGTTGGCCTCTAAGGCCAGTAAGGGAAAGGCGGTGGATGCAGAACAGGCGGCAGCAGGAAGCGGAAGCCGGAAGCGCCCAATGGAGGCGCAGGAGGAACCACCGGCACGGCCCGTAAAGGTCACACTCCGCCGACCGGTGAATCGAGAAGTGGACCCCTTGGCGGCAAAACTCAATGCCGGAGCTCAGGAGGAGGAAATAGAGGAGGAGCCTACAGAGCACCTCCAGCGACGGTCGTCGGCAAGGACCGTTGAGGCAGCCGGGAAACGTTCGGACCCTCAGACAGAGGGAACACCGGCTCCCCATACTGAGACTCCTACGCCAAGGAAGGAACCAGAACCGGTGCAGATGGCACCGGAAACAGAAGCCCCGGCAAGTCCCATCCCACCATAGCCGGAAAGGTCACTGCAGCCTCCCTCGGTCAGCCAAGAAGAAGCGCAAGGGGAACCAGGACAGCAGGATGGTCCACGGGCAGAAAAGGAACTGCAACTCGGCGCAACCAGGCGGGACCAACCCTCTACAAGTGAGCCCATCTGTCAAACCTCCGTGCAAGCACAACAAGGCACCGGTAGCCTGTGGCTCCGGTGGATAGGCGAACAGATAGCCGGAGCAGTGGGGTATATAGAGGCGGAAGAAAGAGCGCAAATCGAACGGTTGCTCGTCACAACCAAACAACTAGAGACGGCCCGGTCCAGAATCCGGTGCCTTGAAAAAGACTTGGATCAGGTCACGACAGAGATGGCCAAAATACGGATCCAATCACCGGTGACTCCGGTAAGTGTACAGAATAATGAAACGGAACGACCTCTACATAGGAATAAGACCCCGGCAACGGAAACCGTTCCGGCGAGAGATGCGGCGCAAGATCAGGAGCTTGCGGAATTGAGAGAGGAACTTGCTGCACAAGAAGCGCTAAGGAGCTGGGAACGAGAATTGAAGACGACGGCCGAAGCCGAATTAAAGAAAACTGCTGAGAACCTTGCCGGGCAGAGGAGAGCCTCTGGAAAGGCCATCAAGCGTACGACCGGCTAAAGGAGGAGAAAGACAAAGTGCTGCAGGAAAAGGACAAGCTGCGGAAAACGGCGGAAACAGAGATTGAACGGCTAAAGGAAGAGCTCCGCCAGCAGAAGGACCATGAGGACCGGGCCCGTCGTAAGATCAACGCACGGCTCAAGCAAAAGACAGATGATTTTGAGCACCTGCACCGGGACTACAAACGGCTGGAAATGGAGCATAAAGAACGAATGGCCGAGCTCCAACAGGCAGTTGATCGGGCCGCGACGGCGATCGCCGACGAACGGGCGGAAAATACAAGACGCTTGGAAGAGGCGGAGAAGGTCCGGATGGAGCTCCAGAGGCAGCAGCAGGAAGACAAAGAGAGAGCGTCAATAGTATTGCAGAAATTACAAAGCACATATCAAAGGCAATTGACGCATTACAAGGCGCAGGCGGAGGACAACGTAAAAATCATCAAACAACTGAAGGAGGAACGGCAAGCGGCGGAAACCAAATCGCAATTGGGAACGAGCCGGATTCAGTCCATCCTCCGGGCATGACGAAACACTTGATTGATGAAAGCTCCGTAAAATGGTGGACAAAGTGGGCACAAAACGCGGCGGAACTCTAGTTGTTACGGGCGGATGTGGCAAACCGGCGGAAGGAAGGAGATGACTGTTATACGTTGACTTCCGAGGACTTCACCGCCATACGGGACGAGCTGGCCGACGACTTCCAAGTCCTGGCAGATGAACAGCTGGCGCAGGTCAGGCAGCTCATAGCTCAGCTGGACGATGATAGGCTGGACGCTCAAATCCAGTTTGAAAGCTACGAGCGGTCCCGGGTGCGAGAAGAAAAAGCACGGGAAGCTACAACGGTTAACCTTAGTGATGAGGAACCGTCGCCGGCTGAGGGCCAGCCGGGAACCAGTCAACCGGAGACCACCACGATGCAGGGAGCAACGACGGAGACACCGGTGTCAAAGCCACAACCGGAGGAGCAGCCGCAGCAACCATCAACGGACCCGCCGCAGCAGACAGCAACAACAACCACTTCCAGATGAACCATTGGAGCCTCTCGAACAGAGCATTCTGGACATCTTGGACGAAGAATAGCAAGGGTCGGTTGTGGATTCGACATACAAGGTACTGTCCCACGGGCGTGCCATGTGTTACCAGCCGGCAAAGGAGTCCAGAGTGGGAAACGGAGAGCTAATTAAGTAGTAGGAATGTGGTTGTAATTAAGCTATGAGTGTGGACGCACAGACCGGAATCGGTATGCCGTTCCGGATCCGGACCGATCCCGAACATGTGCGGATGGCACCGTTTTGTAATACAAACCGGAAACCTATTTAAAGGCCCGTATACAATGTAATAGTTAGCGGTTAATTAATGAAAGCTTAAGCATTGTTATCTCTCTATGTTAATTGCCGTTCTGTCTTAATTGTTATATCTTACGCGTGTTATGAAGACGATCCTAATAAGTAACTTGATTAAGTCGGAGTAAGCGTTGAAGTCTAATCCGGTTGCCGTAACACCCTTTGGTGAAGTGTCTCCCGTAGACACCCTGTGTTAGGCCATTGTCCGGCCCGAAGAGTTAACACAGCTTTTGCCGACCAAATGAACCACTAACGTGTATATCAACTGAACAAGATGCACGCTCGCATAAAGGGGAGACTCACGGAAACACAGAGAGAGAGAGAGAGAGAGAGAGAGAGAGAGAGAGAGAGAGAGAAACAAGAGATTTGAGATTCCAATATCAATAAATGTTATAGAGTATGCAAGATTATAACTGGATAAGCAGCGACTGACCCAACCTAGACAACCACACGCCCACGCACACACACAGTAGAGCCTTGACAGAAGCACACGGCTTTCCTCGAAGTAGAGGCAACCAACTCCGAACCTGCAGAAAACAACGAAAGAGGAGGAGAGAGCTCGGTTCCCAGTCGGACAACACCTTGTCCTAGCCAAAATGCGATACCTTCCTCTGTCTTCTCCCCTCCCCTTTTATAGGCCGCAAGGGAGGAACCGTTACATCCTGTCGCATCACCTTTATTCTCTGTCCCTTCAAACAGAGATCCACATCGATTTCCTAGTTAATAAATCATTACTACCTAGTATATGTACATCAGCCCACCTACTCCTATTTATGTACCCTTTATCAATTCGTGTGTCCGTGCGTAAGGGCCGGTTCATACACCTTTTTCACCGATTCCGCCTAAGGCCTGTTTTCTTCACGACAACAGCTCTTGGCCCCTCGACTATATCCAGACGCCGAATTGGAACTTTCGTACGTAGGGAAATAACTATTTAGTTTGGGAGAGTTGTTCCAGGAATAATGATATGTAAGTCTGCAAAAGTTGAGGGTTGGAATCCCATTTTCTCTTCTCTAAATTATTGTTAACCATAAGGTCAGAGGTTCAAGTCCTCCTTGGAGCGATTGTACAAATAAAAGATTCTCATATGAGATTCGAGATTTGAACCTATAATATAACAACTAGAAATCTCGTCCACTAATCTTGAACAAGTGAGCTACGCTTATGGCCCTTATCCATAAATTTCAAGGTTAAAGTTGTCCTTGCAATGATTATACAAGAAAATCGTTGTCAAATAGGACTTGACCCTATAAACAAAAGATTCTCAGATGAGATTCAAGATTTGAACACATAAAGCGACAACTATAAATCTTGACCACTAATCTTGAATCAATTCAACTATGCTTATGGCCATATGTTTGGTGGTTAAAGTTTTCCTTGAAGTGATTTTAGACGCAAATGAAACCTGACCCTACCAAATATGAACTACAAATCTTGACCATTGATGCTGAACATTTAAATTTTTTGTGATACAAAAATATTGCTTCAATAGCTTAGTTGGTTAGAGTGTACGGTTGTTCAAGCTCTGCTTTGAGTGATTGTACAAACAAAAGATTCTGAGATGAGATTTAATATTTGAACATTTAAAGTGACAACTACAAATCTCAACCTCTAATCTTGACTCAATGCAGCTATGCATTTGGTCGTTAACTGTAAGGTTAAGTCGTCCTTGAAGTGATTGTACAAGCGAATGATTTTCAGATGAGACTTGAACCTATAGAAGAATAACTCTTGATCATTAATATTGAATACTTCAATTTTTGTGATACAAAAATGTTGCTTCAATAGCTTAGTTTGTCAGAGCGTATGGTTGTTAACCATAAGGTTGGAGCCTTAAGCCCTCCTTGGGGTGATTGTATAGACAAAAGATTGTGAGATGAGAATAGAACCTATAATATAACAATTACTAATTTGGATCACTATTACTAAACAATTCAATTTTTTTGATGTCTCGAGCCTCACTCTAATTTTTAACTAGGCTTATGGTTGCTAACCATAGGGTAGGAGGTTTAAGCCCTCACTCCATTTTTCAACTACGCATATGGCTTTTAACCATAGGGTAGGAGGCCCTCCTTGGAGTGATTATACAAACAAAAGAGTTACGATATTAATTTAATAGCTCAGTTGGTTGGACTGTATGGATGTTAACTATAAGCCTAGAGGTTAACGCCCTCCGTAAAGCGATTGTACAAACAAAAGATTATCAAATGAGGCTTAAACCTATAAAATAGCAATAACAAATTTTGACCTCCCTATGTTGAACAACATAATATTGTTTCAATAACTCACTTGGTTAGATTCAACGGAATATTGATTCTATTATGTTATTTTCCTCAAACTGATTTTCATGTAAGTCATCAATTCGTCTTGATATGTTGAAGATCATGTTGACTTTTCTTCTTCAATCATAGCTAGTCAATTGAAAGCATCCACCGATGTCGGAAAAAACTCATATTGATTAATTGTTATTTCTCATTAGGTGATAACATTTCCTCTTCAAAGTAGATTATCCATGGCAAAGCGAAGTGAGGCATGTTTAGTTTTATGGGGGACAAGAACACTGGGTCACATTAAAATGAAACATAACAAGTAGGGTAGCAACTTGACCTCCAATACTCACAATGTGCAAATTTAATGTACAAATCCCCATCAAAGAAAAATGTTTTCTAGGTTGCCAATTAATGTTCATTAAGAAACAATAGAATTTTTTTGTACACAATATTGTGTAAGAAGGTGCAATTCCTATTGATTACTAGAATGTTTTGAACACAATGGATGAATTAAGACTTATAAGCATGTCGATGTCCAAGAGCCTTTTTTTACACTAGAGCAAGGCATTCCATGCGTAGGATATCGAACTACAATGATCCGGAGCTCATGCCAAAATATTAAATTTGCAAAACCATGCAAGTAGGCTCTCAAAGAAACTAGATGTGGGGATTACATATATAATGTGTAAAGCCAATGTTCCTGTCTTGTTCTTTAGCATGCAACTATGGTGTGGTTCTACAAGTCTCAATGTTCCATGTTGGAATCGGCGACGGTTCGGTTTTAACTTAAATGGTTTGGGAGTTTCCAAACCTAAACCGAATCAGATCCTAAACCGATTTAGCCAAGCTGATTAAGCCTTAACCGGCTTGGTAATCGGTTAGCCTAAATTGGTTTGGCCAAACCGATTAAGCCTTAACCGGCTTGGTAACCGGTTTGGTAACCGGTTTGGCCTAGATCAATTCAGTTCGGCTTGAGCCATCCCAAACTTACCTACAACCGGTTAAGCTCAAGCCTAAACCAATTCGTTGCCGATTCCTTACTTCCGTGTGGACTCTCTCTGGGTCAAAAAACGTTTAGTGTGTCTATGGACACCCAAGTCCTATGGGTACTTCATGTATAATGTGTATATATATCTCATAATGAGGAAATTAAGTTCTCATGTGGTGGCAGGTAGTCATATGAGCCCTTTGTCACGTGGAAAGATGAGATGAAACATGCAAAAAAAACATAATCTTGAAGCAAATTGGTCTGGTTCATTCCAAAGGCAGGCTAGAATAGCAATTTTTCTAGTTCCAAGACTCTAGTACACAAATTAGATCACCATCATTCCTGATGATGATGAATTTGATTCTCTTTGAGAAAGACCAAGATTGTTAAAAGAAGTGGGTTCTACATAATTCAAGTCTCAATTTTATCAAAGTCTGTTTTGTTTTTATGATTTTTGGTATACTCACTGGCTTTTTGCCTTTGGTAAGATTTCCTCATTTTCTTTTGTGTGTGTGTTTGTGTGTATATATGTGGTATGTGATCATATATTATGCATCAATTCAAAACAGGGTTCCTTTCTATTTGTCTTGATGATTTCACTGGCTTTTTTCTAAGATTTCCTCATTTTCTTTTGTGTGTGTTTGTGTGTATATATGTGGTATGTGATCATATATTATGCATCAATTCAAAACAGGGTTCCTTTCTATTTGTTTTGATGATTTTGGTGTATTCACTGGCTTTTTTCTAAGATTTCCTCATTTTCTGTTGTGTGTATATATGTGGTATGTGATCATAATATATTATGCATCAATTCAAAACAGGTTTCATTTCTATTCAGTATGGCATCGAGTGACCAGGTTCCGGGAGGTGGGAAGCCATTGATGTCCCTCCCACAAGATGTTCCGGGAGAGCCCGTGTCTTTCACTTCTTCGGTCCTCGACAAATCGGCCAAACTCTTGCAATCCCTTACACCCGTCAAACAGTTCCAACAGGTGCTCCTTTAAAATCCAGTAATTTCTGTATAATCTACCCATTCATTTCCAACAAGACTCTTTTAATCTTGTGTTCCTATCTTGTTTCCTCATCAGACTTTTATGATGTTAATCCTTCAATTGGATTTTAAGCTTGCATTTTGGATTGGGTTGGATTTCACATTCTTTTGAAGATTCAATATTGCTTTTTGTTTCTTGATTGAATTTGAACTTGTGTTTTGGTGGCCATGGTACCATTGAATCTTTATTGAATTGTGTGCCCATCATGATCATTTCATGAATGCATTTTGATTGAATTTGTTCTAAATTTGGATTGGACTATGGCCACATAAGATTCATGAAACTTTTGAATCGAAATCGTGTGTCCATCGTGATCCATCGATGCTATTTGAATGGATTGAAGGACTCCGAATTCAATTGAGGTGCCCATGATTCATGTCGGATTGCATTTACCCATGATTCATTGACCTTTCAAATTGGATTTAATTTGAGAATTGGGTTGGATGTACATTCAAGTAATCATCCGTCTAATTTTCTTCTTCCATTTGGTCAGCATGTATGTACTTGGGCTTTGTACTCTCATGATATGAGTCGCAAAATCGAGACCCACCATTATGCTTCGCGGTTAAGCGAAGACTTTCTGCAGTGTGCAGTGTTTGACTCGGATCAACATGATGCTAGGCTCATAGGTAAAATGTCTAAATCCAAGATTAAATTCAAACACAAAGATTTGAAGTTTTTAATGGTCAAATATATTCTTAATCTTGATGCATGGGTTTGGGTTCTAACCTTAGTATTTCATCATGTGTACATACATGATAAGTCTCGTGCAAAGTTTTAAAGCTTATTGAAGAATAAAAATCTCATTTGAGGTTAATTTTCCATCATTTACATCGAGACAATTTGAATTAAGAATGGTTTCATCAAATTAATTTGTCATTCCATATTTGTTGAAAAGGTGTGGAATACATCATTTCGGATCGCCTCTTCGATGCACTTCCACAAGATGAGCAAAAGTTATGGCATTCGCATTTCTATGAGGTGATAGTATTATGTATGTATATAGATATAGTGGTTATGTTTGGTTGTATTCTAGAAACATTAGTAATTTTGAAAATGATGAAATATTAGATTAGAGCAGGGCTTTGGGTAAATCCGGGTGTTCCAGAGTTGATACAAAAACAAGAGCTCAAGAAACTATCGAGAAGTTATGGGAAGTTCTGGTGTACATGGCAATTTGATAGGGGTAATCGTGTTTATTTGTTCTTACTTTTTTAGCACATGCAATAATTGTCTTGATTCTACATTTTGTTTTGTGTTTTGCTAAATGACCCATTCGTTGAAAAAGGTTACAATCCTTATGTGTTGGTCACATGCACATTTAACGTAGTCATAGTAACTATGTGAGTGCGTCATTTCTCTAAACACTTAGAATCTCGAAGTTTATGTAACCTCAAAATCACAGCATGTTTATCATGCAAATTGTCAAATCTTACGAAGCTACACTAAAAACGTAGGTGATACTCTTCCCTTGGGAGTTCCTGCCCTTATGATGTCGCCTCAAGAAGTGCCCATGGGGCAAGTTGATGATGAATTAGTGAAGAAGCGTGATAAGAAGTACGGCATATCAACACATGCTTTGGCTACTAATCGTGAAGATATTTGTCAACCCGAGGTAATGAATCCCATGGCTGATGCTTGGCAAAAGACTGGGAAGGGAATGGTGGTGCAATTGAAAGAGGTGGATATGGTGCTTGGTGCAGGATCACCTCTAAGAAGTTTGGTTTGAGTATTACGGTCACCTTAGGAGTCATCTTTAATGAGAGATCACCTCTATGAAGTTTGGTTGTATTAGGGTCACCTTAGGATCCATCTTCAATGAGAAGTTTGGTTTTATTTTGAGCCTTGAGGTCATCTTATTGGGTCAAAGAGTATTCAAGCTTCTCTTCTTTTTTCACTTATAGCATTTAATGTATGGGTATGATAATAAAACTTTTTCTAAATTTTTCGATCATCGAAATCATGGATCAAATGTTTTGTTCGCTAACGTTAAAGGTGGAATTTATAGAAATCGACTCTAATAGGATCCATCTTCAATGAGAAGTTCGGTTTTATTTGAGCCTTGAGGTCACTTTATTACGTCAAAGAGTATTCAACCTTCTCGTCTTTTTGTCGCTTTTTATACATTTAATATATGGGTATGATATTAAAACTTTGTCTAATTTTTTCAATCATCGAATCATGAATCCAATGTTTTATTCACTAACGTCAAAGGTGGAATATATATAAAGTTTGTCTAAATTTTTCAATCATAAAATTGTGGATCAAATGTTTTGTTTCACTAATGTCAAAGGTGGAATATATAGAAAGCTTCTCTCAATTTGTCAAATATTGTATTCACTAATTTCAAAGGTGAATATGTAGAAAGTTTATCTAAAATTTTCCATCATCGAAGTGTGGATCAAATGTTTTATTCACTAACGTCAAAGGTGGAAAAGGAAGGAAGTCGATCCTATTTTCTAGTATATCTTCTTATGTTGCAAATGTTCATTCATCATAACATAAGTTTGTCACATTTTGTTATACTGTTGATCAAACTCACATTTGTCGTATGAGTTTTGATGTACAAGATGATGGTAAGCTAATCGGCCAAACCAATTGATAAATTTTTGAAGCTCCAACAGGTGTCAACGTCATAAAGGATTGACGTATCAAAGGCTGCGAAATAGAAGCTAATTCGCCTCTTCTTGAAGGTACTGGGTCTGGAACTACGGGTTATAGCAAATGAGATTCATTTCTTTCTGCTAATGAAGCGTTATTAATTGGTACTTCGAGAAGAAAAAAGGTTTTATGTAGTGATGTCATTGGATTAACTTCACATAGACAACATTCAATTGTTACTTGTATAGGCAATAAGGAAAATGATTTGTTTAGGTTTTGTTTGCATAAAGAAGTGAGGGTGATTGCAAATGATGGATCAAATTGGGTCTTAGAGTCGGATCCTCAAAAGGTGAATTATTTTTGGAGGATTTAGATAATGGAAAGCAGACCAATATCTAGATTAACTTGGGATCGTGGAGAACTATATTGGAAGGTGTGGGTGCAAGATCACATCAAATACGTGCCGTTCTTTTAATATTTTGTGAAGATTGGTAGGAAAATATTAGGTGCTAGATCATGGAAAGAACCAACTCCAAACAACACCAAATGTTGTTTAGAGACGAAATGGACTTTCTCCACAACATCTCAAACAATTTTGGAAATGGCTATGGGGTATAACGATGAGTAGGAAAATTGTTTGTTTTCGATGGTTGTTGGTTCATAATGCTATACCAGTTAATGAGGGGCGAAAAGGAAATGTAGACAAGATGTGCCCTTTCTATATAAATGTAATAGAGACTGCTAAACATTGTTTGTGGAGTTGTGGTTTTGCTCGGGACATATGGAAACAAATCATAAAATTATTAACTCCAGCATATCCTAGAGCAGTGTATACATGGGATGGGATGGGATGGGATGCAGTATTATGGGCAGTGGTACATGATAAACCTATGGTATATGAACAGGAGGAGGTTGCAGATGTTATTGTGATGAGACGTGGTTTGATGGAAAAAAATTTGATCATCCTGAAACCACAAATACAAACTAATAAACCTCAAATATGGCAATTGGTAAGTAGTATTACAATTTGGTATGTTTGGAAGGCTCAATGTTTGAAGGTATTTCAAAATGTGACTGAAAGACCTACCCAAATAATTTCGGGAATTTGGATAGAGATTGTGCATAATCTCAAAGGGTTTTTGGATAGTTTAAAAGGTAATACGCATCAAGCAGAGCTTAAGCGTTTGGGGTTTCATGTCATTTGGGACATAGGCATATTCTATAGACGACATTTTGATAAGGCGGTGTGGTTCTACTCAACACCAAAGTATTTATTTAAGCCGATGGTTAGAATATAGAAAAACATAGGGGATCGGCGGTATATCTTGTATGTTTAGCTTTATGGTGTTTTCTAATACTAATATAGTATCTTTTTTGGGAAAAAAAAACTCACATTGTCATTCCTCATTCATGCATGCATTTGTAAATTTGGAGCATGTTTATTTGAAGGCTTTTATTATTGTAATTTTACCAATTAAGTATCATCTGTGGCTATCAATGCACCCATGGGTAATTGCAGTCTTTTATTATAGTAATTTTACCAATTAAGTATCCTCTATGGCTATCAATGCACCCATGTGTAATTGAAGGCTTTTATTATAGTAATTTTACCAATTAAGTATCCTCTATGGCTATCCATGAGATAGTAGCTTTGGTAATTTTTGCCATTAATAATCATCTTTGATGAGCAATTGCAAAATGGATATGGTTCCGACATCGGTGCCTTGGATACAAAAAATCAGTAGCATAGAGCATGATATTTTTGGGTGGATATATAGGAGGGATAAGCAAAACATGGTAGGTTTCTTTTCTCATCCCGCATGCATCCATGGTTTTAGATTTTTCTCCGAAGTTGGTAATTGAGACATTGGGGGTGGCGATCCACCTACCTATTAAGTTGATGCGAACATAAGATGGTCATGTTTTCTTCCAAATAGTTGGCCACACCACATCATGTACATAACCCACTTTTATTTCAGTTTCACAATCATTGCATTAAGATTTTTTGCTAAATGAAATAATAAAACTACTAATTAACAAGACTAGTTGCATGATGCAAGGGAGATCAATAGAAAACTGTCTTCAACTTTGATGCTCATAATCCCTCTCAAAAAATTGCCTTCATTTTGGTGTGGTATGTGTACTATGGCCATGCAAAGTAAAACATGTGGCTTACATGTTTGTACATAGCTCAAGAATATCTTAGTTTTGAATATCATGCTCTACACATTTTGCTCCATACGCATGGATCACAAATCAAAAGTTTTTCCTATTTGATTTAATGATCAAAATGCATTGCATAAGAATGATGTAAAAATTCTTAAACCTATGTAATTAAATGATCAATTGCATAATGTAAAATTCTTAAACCTACTTAATTAAATGATCGATGGCATAGTGTAGCAAAGATTTAGCATAAGAATAATAACGCAAAAATTCTTTAAACCTATTTGATTAAAATGATCAAAATGCATGTCATAGCAAAGTTTTAGCCTAAAGAATAATCATGTACAAGTCCTTTAAATCAATTTGATTATAGTTGCTCTTTATTAGTCTTCATCAGAATGATGTTGTCAATTGACCTTTTCTCACTTAAATAACCATGGAAGGTTATGATGATGTCATATACAAATATGCGTATGGTGTGCAACACACCAACAAGAACATCATTTCAAATGACAAGTACATAATGAAAGAAACATCACCGACATGAGATGTAAAGATGAAGTCATTTTAATTTTGCAGGCAACCTTGAAAGTAACAGCAAAATCCTATGTTTACAGTTGTAACATAAGGATCACAGCATAAATACAATTATATGGCCCAATAATGCTGGAAGACCAATTAATTGATAAACAAATGGCCCAAGGACGATGAAGTTATGATTGTTATCACCTCTTCATTTTATCACTTTTATGATTTTCACTTCAAATTGAGGATTTCCAACCAACAATATACCTGTGGAATTATAAATCACCAAACATTCATATGCACATTCTGGACGTGCCCATCATTACAACAAACAAAAAATAATATCCAGAAAATCAATCACATTCATGCCAGCTTGATGTACTATCACCACTCATAATATTATAGAAACTATGAAAACCTATAAGTGCATAGAGAATTGTGCAATACTGATGATAAATGTTACGTTAGGAATGGAAATTGCTATGATTACTTGAAATGTTATGCACTGCCACGACAACTTAGTCTATGAATAATTATGAGTTGCTAGTAAACAACATATTTGAACATCGAGGATCGACGAGCATCTAATGCTGAAGTCATTGCAGGTGCTGACCGGAATTCATTATATCGATGACACTGGAGTTCTTCTTCAATGAATCTGAGCAATTCTTTATATCTCGATTGCTTTTTCAGCAATGCTAGATGAAAAGCACATAACGCAAGCCATTCAAATTCTTTGGCATGCAACGAGATTAGCGGCTTAACTTGAGATAAACTTGAAATCTTTCTTGTTCGATGCTCTAAAAGAGAATGCATGTACCTGAAAGAATGTATATTAGAGAAACAGAAAGCAAGAAAAGGCATGTTATGATACAAAAAGTAAAGGGTACAACATGATTTCATATAATAACTCAATCCATAAAGGAAATGCTTCTGTTTCTTGCTCATGAACAAAAGAGAGATAAGGATATATATGCACGGGATTCAAAGTGCTAGTGTTTATTTAGGTTGGTTAATGAGACAACTCGAAGTATAAGAAGGGATTTTCTCTGAATATCCAATATAAGGGCCAATAATGCTGAAATATAAATGTCATAATCAATGGAATCATTTAATAGCTATATGATGTAGGATGATATCGATACATAAAGCAAGCCATGATGTGGTATGAGAAAGAAAGAAAGAAATCTATATTAACATTGTTTAAGAGGCCAAAACAGCCTATAAGACCGGACAGCAGATTACATCCCAAAATGTTTTCTCATCTTCGAAAATAACAAACCAAGATTCTGAAGTTAGATCAATTTCCAAGTGAGACACACAGAGAGAGCGAGACAGTCACCCGACATTCACAAGTGGCATTTACTGAATTACAGCAGTTACTGATATTTGGACCGAGGCGCATGGGTTTTAGTATAAACATCGCCTATCACTAAAGTACATCCATAATATGACATGAAAACATATAAATAAATAAACAATAATACTAAAGAATCACCTCGCAGTTTTCTTGATAGCTTTAAACCCAAATTCAGGAGTGCACTTTCCATTGCAGGGAAGTGAACGATTATATGCATGAAACTTCATTGCACACAAAAGAAAGGCTTGATAGGCATTGAGAAAAGCCGTTGCTGGTGAGTTAATGTTGGTGTCATAAAATATAGGATGGCATTTGGGTCGCATAAACTGGCATAGCTTTGTCATGAGGTGACACCCTTGATTGTTTCTTCTCCATACCGTCAATGTTGATTGTAGATTAATACCCGCATACCTATGCATACATTACACCACAAAAACTTTAATTTTCTGATAATAATAGTAGCAATCAAGGGAGCGCAAGTTTGAGCTAAAACACAGCTTTATTTAAGATAATCTCACTGATTTGGGACTGGAATTGATGACATTGTTCCTGACATATCTTGTATACACAGTTTTAGGTCACTGATTCGGGAATATAATGATGACATTGTGTCTAACATACATCTTGAGTACATTTTCTGAAAATAATTCTAAGAGGATATACTAATGAAGAAGTTTCTAATGATGTCATATGTGACTATTGTCTGTTTTGAATGCATTTTATACAAAATTATACAAGTGGAAATTGGGGAATTCACAAATTATCTAATATAGCATTGCTACCTGGTATAATCAGCCTGAACCTCAAGCGTGTTGCAATTGATGAGCAATCCACTCCATCGCATATAGCATGCCCCATCTTCAGTTCTGTAAACATTCATTTTCAACTGGGATCCGCCTATATGTCCATCAAAGCTTAAAGCTGTTTTTCGCCTATTTGCCACACAATTATAATCAACAAATCCCTTGTGCATTTTTATGACAAAGTCAATTGCATTGTCTTGAGAATCGGAGATAAACAAGAAATCATCAACCAATCTCAGAAGAATATTCCGTGGCCATTCTGCTCTGATACAAGAGTTTGTGAGAAGACTGCAATCACTACTTTTATCGAGACATCTGGGAGCATCACCAATCTTCATGGCAGAACTTTCTCTTTTATGACCCGAAGGGGGTGGTGGGTATATTTCTGCATTGCTTCTGTTTTGATTCAGATGCAGAGGTAATGCTAACCTATACCTTTCAAGATGTCCAAAGTATAATGAGCAAAACAAGGAAGAGAGTATGCTTCCTTGTGGGATCCCCACCACTTGCAGATAGAATTGTTGGCCTATCTGCACCACATTCCTCATTATGTGCTCTTGAAGAATGTTTTTAATGTACTTTTCTTTCATGTTAGTTGTGTGTGCCTGAAACAATAAACCTTGTTTGCTCTTACGCGTGAAAAAAAAGAAAAATGAAATCATTATAACTACTTAAGATGAGCTGCACACCTGATCAACACAAACAGCATTTACATGCTTTGCAGCCATTTGTATGAAATCTTCCAAAAAATTCATCCTTTTTTCCATAGACATTGCAGATCTCTCACGCCGAACCTTTATGGGCTTCAGTGGTGGTGATGCAAGAGATTTCAAACTTCGTGATGTATAGCTATAACGCCTCACACAATATTCTGGTTCTTGTATGAATTCCTCCATGATATCAATCAGTTTGTCCTGCTTTATAGTATCGTATGCTTTGAGGATGTCGCATACTACTAGATATAATGGAGAGGAAGCTTTTTGGCTACTTTTGAAGTCTACAATGAATGGTATTAGCTTGAGATAGATGTCGTTGTAATCGAAAACAGAACATCCAAGATTTGCACTGTGATTTTCTTGCTCAAACTTAAGACAATAATGTACATCTCGTAAAATAATATTGATGGGCCTGAAAACCAATTTGGATCGGAATGTTTTTAGCTTTACACCCTCCTGAACTGTTACTAGCTTTTTATCCATGGCCGTTGTTGATTGTGCTGCAAGCCTTTCATTTTTTTGAGTTAATATCTGACTTTTGCTAAAACATTTTGATGACGCAATTGAACCCTGACTACTGCGTGCTGCTACAGAAATTCTTTTGACATTCTTCTGGTTGTTTGAAGGATCTGGCAAAGCAGAAAAACTACCCAAGTTTGCAATCAATCGCATGCCTGATTTTTTTGGAAGTAGACGAGCCCTTGAGTATCCCAGAGCTCTATCCTTCAGCAATTTGACAGTGGACTTGGTACTCATTCTTGTAAAATTAGATTTTAGCATATCAGCAAGGGCCACATTTTTCATCTTAGCCCACACACACTTTCTATAGAAGAGTACATCTTGCCTGTACTTTTCACTTTCTGTGACATAAAAATGAGCCTGAAGCAAAGGGATTAGTAAGCTGGAGAATAGCCATTCTATCCACTTTTCTAACATGATCCTCCCTGACCTTTGTGAGCTGAAGTTTTTCTTCTTGCCTCTGTGTATGAAAGATTCCCTCATCACACATTTTTCTGATTTAAATTCCCTTGCATCATTAACCACTCCATGCATCAGCAAATTCTGATATTCTACAAGAAAAAAGAAACGAGCATGTTTCATCGTGCACTCCAATGAAAACTCTACCAACTAGCTTGAATGTTGCATTTAAAACTATTTCCTTTTGGAAACAAAAAATGGGATAGTGTAATAACAATATCCAATATAGAAATTATAAAATATCTTTCAAGTTTAGCATACCTTCACCAAGATCATCTGAAGTAAATATAGTTTTGTAACCTGCAAGGCTCTGCTCTTGACACCAGAGATACCCTGAAAGTTTGAGCTTAAACATGCATTGCTGCAGAGTACAGCATTCATACCTCCGGAGATGAACAAAATCAAAGATATTTTTTCTTAATGTTCTCCAGTTAGCTTTTGAGCCTAGAAGGTCCTCGGGTATAACTCTTCTACAAACAGCCCATAGGAATGCAACGACTTGACTGTGACTAGAAAAAAGCTCGGAAAAATTTGTTTCAGATGAAACAACATTATTCTCTGCGTTCATGTATGAATGTTAAATCAATAAGAGAATTCGCAATAGAGAATAAAAGGACAACTGGATTTTCTCACATGACCAAAAAATCTCACCACTGCTCGAAGTAGTACACAACTTCTTGTTCTGAGTCACAGAACCTTTCAGATGGCATAAAATGGTTTTCTACAGAGAAAACGTTCTGAGTTTAAATACAACCACACAAGAAATTCATCCAAGAAATGCAACCATACAACGAGAAGAACAAAAACAAAACTCAATGGAATAGAAACTTGCACACCTTGCATTTCAGAGGCTGCATTGATGCTTTGAAATGTATTGCAGGGCAATGGCGTTCAAGAAGACAAGCATATTGACAATGTTTAGCATTTGAGATCAGTTTTCTAAGTAGACAATACATCCATTCTTGATATCTGGACATTCAAGATAGAACGGTTACATTTCTGCTGATTGATCATAGAATCAAGTTGAATCAACACATAATAAGTCTGGACGGCAAATAAATAAATATTTGATAAAGATAAACATAAATCTTAAAGAGCACTGTTACGACTCCAATATAAAGCATTACATAAATTAGTATCTGTCACCTACCAAAAATAGGCAGAAAAAAAGATGCTTCTGAAAACCCAGCAATTCAAAATGGCCTAGACAACCCAAAAGACTTGCAATAATAGCATTACAAAAACAGTTTTGAGAATTCCAATAATAACATACAGCAAGATTAAAACACTGCAGATAGTGGCTCTCATTACGTGATAAATTTTCAAATGATAAGCTTAATTTGAATCTATCAGTAAAATACACGCCTTACTTCTTAGAAAACAGACAACCACATTGCCCAGAATCATTCAAGTTGCATACACTTTGCTGCCCAAAGATATCTTTAAATAGGATTGCTGCATCATTATATGTACATTTTAGCTTGTGTAATATATCTACACCTCCAGTTAAGGGTCTAGACTAAGAGAAATACTTCTCAATATCGAGGTCTATGTAATAATCTGGCTTTTCCAAAGAAAACGGTTCATTATTTGGATAATGAGTTCTCGAAACTCACATAACTGATTCACATAAAGAGAGTAGGTATATGACATGCATTCACAAGGGGCAATCTAATAACCATTCAAAAACAGTAAAGAGGTACCTATTTTTGAGATAGTATGATAAAAGCTTCTTATTGTGTATGATCATACATAAGGAAGGTAAGGAAGAAAATCAGAGTAATACTGCTCTCATACAAGAAACAAAAGAGAACAGAATGGAAAGGATACGGTTCTTTGGTAATCCTGCATGGTGTGGAAATTTTGCTTTATAAAACATTCTTGCACGATCAATCACCTTTCTTCCCATTTCTGTCCCCTGTTGATATGATTAGAATTATATTTTCAAGATTCCTATTTACTATTACAAAATAAATTCTACAAAGTTTGATTAAGATTTCCTCCTAAAAGAACTAATTGATCTGTTTCAATATGGTGATTTTATATTATTGATAGCTCACTGAATATGAGCATAATGGATTTGATGCAGACAACTACTTGTATGGCATCTACACAACACCTCACTGATTCATCATTCATTCTTATCGGAGGCCATACTAGTCATTGTATGTAACTTTGGATATTTATTTCTAGATCCTCTAGTTCTTGTACTTATAGTATCATCCCTACTATGGATTCTGTGTCAATTTAATGCAAATTTGAGAGAATTTCCATGCAAATAGACAAACATAAGAGAGTATTAACAAATAAAAACTTTTATAATAATATCATAATACAGTGGATGGTAGTGATTATAATCTAGGACAAGTAGCAGCTTTTATAATAATATCATAATATATTGGATATAGTAATTACAATCTAGAACAACTTTCAATATTCATTTATTTTAATCGATACTCACACCTATAGATCCTATGAAAATGAAGAATGAATGAAAACATTACTATAAAACTATCAACAACTCTGTACAAACAGAGATGAAATGGTTTAATGCAGATCTAGAAATTACAAACCTGTGATTCAGGCATTGCCTTAGCTTTTAAGGTCGCCTTAGATGATATGGGATTCTGCGTTTCCATAATCTGCTTATCACTTTTTTGGGTACCATCCTGATCTGCACTGATTTGTAAGAAATGTTTTGGGTGCATTGGCAGATACATTTGCCGCATATCTGGGTGCCCACATCCTATTACATTAGATGGGAAAAAGCTGGAATTGGCCCAAATTTTTGATCCATTTAAACCTTTATCCGTTCTTTGAAAGCATACATCTGTTTCTATCTCAGACACCAGAGTTTCAGAAAATTTAATCGCGGTAGCTTTTTTGTTAAGATGTAGTTTCACACCATCTTCCATACAGGAATTTGTTGATAGCGAAGCATTGCAACAGCTGACAGATATCTCTGCTTCATTAATTTTATTTGCACATTGTAGAATTTCATTTCCTGAATTTGCCATGACAAACTCTTGGTTCCCATGTCTCCTCATTTTGCGGCGTTGCCAGCTAGAAGGCCTTGAACGTTTTCTGGAAGATTTGGAAGTTGATATATCATTTGAACATTTTGTAATAGTTTGTTTTACAACAGCTGAACTCGCCACAACAGTATCTTGGTTGGCACATCTCATTTTGCAACACTGCCCACAAGATCTTGGACGTTTTCTGGAAGATTCAGAAGTCATTATCTCCATTGAGCATTTTGCAATAGCTTGTTTGTTCTCCATGTCCATGTCGGCATTAGTATGGGACATATTTGAATGTAAATTGACTTCGTGAAGCTCTTGCTTTGATGCATTTTGCACAATTGAAACCCCTGAGCACCACATGGCATGTAAAAATTGAAGGGTCATGTTGTGGTCCTTCCAAATCTGTCAAATTATGTGCAATATTCAAGGAGAATAGGTTACACAAACTATGTAGGAGCCCTCTCCATCACCACAATGTCAAATAAGTTATGCTACACTATTTATAGTCCATAATGGTTGCCAACTTAGGGTTCACATTGTTTCCCTTGTGCTAGATCACTTTATTAACAATTGTACATCATTAAACATCAGAGACTGGTTCAGAACTTCAGCCCATATAGGTGCATGCATAGATGTGTGGATATATATATCTTAAGCAACCAAAAATGCATTTCAGCAGTGTCCATTCTACGTTTTGTACTTATTTTATTCAGCAGTTATGATCTTTAACCATGAATTTCGTACTTGACAGACATATTATAAATCTACTTTGGCCTTTGTATCACATATAACATTTTGATACAAGATTCAACCTTTATCTTTGTGGCATTTCATGATTTCAGGCTAACTGAAATTTGTGCATTCAGTAAATTCCAATGTTTTATTTTTAAAAAAATTAATGAGACAATACGTTTCCAACTTGTAGATTCCTTCACAAACAATTTCACCTCAACTGCCATCTACTTTTAAATGATGCTAGAGGACTTGCCACCACAGCTTTTGACAAAATCTCAATCATGAGAGATCTGTCTGCTCTCACAAGCATGCCAAGAGATTAAGGTTTCGAGAAATAAATGTCCCTAGAACAAGTGGGAGTGCCTATTAACAGCTACACCTAATTTTATGGAATAGGTCATATCTACTTTCATCAGTGCTGTTATGCAGGATCCTGCTAATAGTAGAGGTTTGATAAATATTTGGTTAAAGAGAATTCATATGCTTTAGCATCAAAAAAGTGCTTAAGCTCTATCTCTAAAGAAATTTTTTGATAGCAAAAATAACTACATACGTTACATATCAGCATGTATTGACATTCTTGCATAGCAAAAAAATTTGAACTTGCTTTACCTTTTCTACTTTTCAAAATACCTATCCCTTTCTTTCCTCTAGAACTCCCCAGCATATCTGAATTGAATGATTCACTAGTAGAATGTTCAGCAGCCAAGATTACGGAAGTGCCTGCAACCTGTACAAAACATCTGCGAGGAAGAGGATGAAAAATATCTGTGTGTGATAGAAGATAAAGCATGATGGAGTCACCAACCTGCAGCATCGTACAAAATAGAACGATATAAATATATCATTTTTGTTACATCCAACAAAGATTGAGCTTTCAAGATTTCCAAATAAAAGAAATAATTCACACGAGGTTCGAGACAAATTTGACAGTAAGAAAACACAGAGCATGGAGGCTAGTTGGACGAGAACAAATTGCATGATTATGAGTGTGCCCTGCTTGTGCATGTTAACATCCACCATCAATTAAATACTGCCATTGTGATTGAGTCAGTAACACAATCAACGAATATCTCGAGGAATTTCCATGAGTCTACCAAAACGAAACTTATACCAAACAATCACAACTACCCAAGAATACAAAGAACAACCTGGAACTCCATGGCATCCCAGCTTTAAATGTAGAAGTTACATGGATCATCTAAACCTATTTTCCCGCATATAGTCAGTTTCTCTCTTGCAGAAATCATCAATGTGAATAACAGTCTTATTATGACTAGAGAAGTACTAGCTTCGTGCTTGTTTTCAGTAGACTGGTATAGCCTACTAAGTCTTTACAAAAGAGGCTGATATAGCCTATTTATACAAAATTGGGGAATGTGGGTGAAATGGTTGTTTGGTAGTTAAGTGAGCCTTGTACTATTAAACAGGTACAACAAACTAGGAATAAGGGGGAATATCTTAGAAAAAGTCGAAGAGGGAGAAGGCATTTAACGCATTGCAGATTCTAAAGAAAGAAGGCATTTAAAGAGTTGCTGATTCTAGCGAGAGAAGAATCTAGGAAGAGAGAGAATGTAGAACAAAGATAATAAAGATGAAAGAGAGTGCAGGTCTGGAGCTGCCACCCTCAAACATGTCTAAATCCTCTGATATAGAGATTAACTTCAGTGTTAATCGCTAGTACACTCTTCCTATCATCTATGACTAAATGAACTTGTGCATATGCATAGTGTCAATGGTAAATATGTGACGTTTAGGGTTCAGCCAAACCAAATGGTCAAGAAGTTACATTGCACATGCCCTTTGCATAACGCATTTTATTGGACTAAAATGCCCCACTTCAACAAATTCCACATTTTCATACTGCATTATCCTAGAGATAATAAGATTTTGTCAAAACAAATATGCATATTTGAACATTATACCCTGGAATGGATTTTGTTCCATGCTTGACAACTCAGAATTGCAATTGCAGCACTATCAGAAACACACGCAAGGCCAGAAGGTGTGATTCTCTCTGTCCCTAAACTTGAGCTTGGCCGAGGCTGCAAATGATTGGAGCATAAAAAATAGGAAATAACAAGCCATTTACACTTGCTGAAACAAACATGCGGTCACCTGCTGAAATCCAAAACATAACACATTCGAAGTATTATTCCCTTGTCGAAATTGTATTTGTATTGCTCTTTCAATAACCTACATTATGAAATATAGCTTTAGTCTAAAATCAGAAATACAACTAAGATAAGGGGAGAGAGTATTGGATCATAAATAGCCCTACATTTTCTGTGAGACTGATGTCTTGGAAGTTAGCAAACTGCAATTAAGGACATTTTTTCCCAAAAGGAAACAAACAAAGGTATACAAAAGGATCTCAGATGATACAACTTTAACAATCTGTCATAGTATATAAGCTCTCCACCGTTCCAACAGTTAAGTTATTTAGAAACTTCAATAGCTGGAGTTCTTATAGTGAAATTAATTTTGATTTCTTTTATCTTAAACGAGAATTGACATTGAAAATATGATTTGACTTTTGAAACGTGATCATTACTCCCATTTCTATACATCTTTTGAATGATTGACCTCTATCTTCGACAAGTTCACATTTGACTCCATGTCTACCAAATCCCATGCAAAAAGCTGCCTCCTTGCAATGTCATCTCTATGAGACAAGGGTGAAGTAATTTAGCCATTCCTATATTCATAGCATAGGGCATAATCTAGCCATAATGATATGTCCAGTCCTTTCAATCATGGAAAAATTAAGACAAAAATGAGTGTGGTGTGGTCATTCCTTCTTTCCTTCATAACAAAAGATAAATTTCATGTCTTCATACCAGAAACAGGTTTGAACTAAAAATAAGAACCAAATTCATGTTACTCATAGCAACACGAAGAAGAAGAAGATGATGATGATGATGAATATGACTTTGGAATAGAAAAATGGGAGGAGGGTGCCCAAGATGGATACCTCTTGATGAGTCCATTTTTCCTCCAAAGAAGAAACACCGATGGGAGGAGCAGAATCGGAAAGGATTCCATAGCCATGTTGGAGCAGAGAAACGTATTCTTCAGGGTCATCCTTGTGGATAAGGGAAGCTCGGGCTGATTCTGGTGATGGGAAGCTGGGAAGGAGGAGGGAGGTGAGGAGATCCTTCAACGTGAGGAGACGGTGGGGAGGATAGAGGGACGAGAGGATGCACAGCTTCATCTTATGCTTCCTGGACATTGACATCTTCTTCTTCTTCGTCTTCTTCTTCTTCTTCTTCTGTTTCATCGTCGTCGTCGTCTTCTGTATGTTCATCTTCTCCATCTCTGTTTTCGCTTCTCTTTCTTTTTCCCTGTGCCCCTGTTTCTGGAGGGAATCCTCTGTTTCTGGAGGAATCGGCAACGGTTCGGTTCAAGAGGTACAAAACCGAACCAGTTTTAAACCGAACCGTTTAAATTTTTAGAAACCTGAACCGAACCGAAACATTAAAAAAGTTCAAAGTGTTAAAACCATTAAACGGGTAAAACCGCGGTTTCGTGGTTCGGTCTCGGTTTTCAGCTTAGGTCAAATTTAAATTTTGAAATTTTTCATTATTTAAATTTTCAAAATTTTAAAGATTTTCCTAAAATGTGAGAATAAGGCATGAAAATGAAAAGATTGTTTAAAAACAATTTTTTAAATTTAAAAAATAATAATAAATAAATAAATAACCATTAAACTATTTAAACCACGGTTTCGTGGTTTGGTTCGGTTCAAACCAAACCGTTGCTTATTGTTAAGAAGAGCCATGAATGAAGAACCCAACTACCAACAACAAAAAGACTAAAAGTTTGAATAATAGAAAATGGACCAACTCTAACACCAACTCAGCTAACATGGAATAATAAGTCTGTATAAACCCTAAACCCTAGCTCTAATCCTAGTTCCTAATATTCGCATATGTCCAATCTGGCAAACATATACGAACGCTTGTATACGTTCATGTATACTACGCGATATTCTTTTTTTTTCTTTTTTTTTTCTTTTAGGAAACGAACAGGGTGTGCGCGCAATCTTTGAACCTTCAACGGGTTCCTATGTAAACATGCAAAAACAGAAATACATAAAGAAGAAGACGATGGACAAAAAAAACATATAGAAAGTTTAATATATGATAAAGAAAATATGACGATGAAGAAGAAATAGATATATGTAGAGAAGAAGATGATGGAGAGGAAGAAAAATGTTTGGAAGTGGAAGAAGAAGATAATCATAAAGAAAAAGAAAGAAGAAAAATCAATCACACAATGCAATATCACTGATAAGAAAGACTCAAATTTGAATAAGGGGAGTAAAACACACAGTGTGAAAGAAGAGGAAGGAAACCACGTATATAAAGGGAGAAGAAAATCTCACAATATATGAATGCATTTCAATCATACTTGAGTCATCACACATATGAGTATGATTTGAATATTCACGTATGAGTATGGCACAAATGGGAAGTAAGGCTAGAACTATGGTTCGAATGAACCAACTCTAACTCTAGCTGATATGGAATCATAAGTCTGTGTAAACCCTAAGCCCTATCTCTAATGGACAAACTCTAACTCTAGTTGACATGGAATAATAAATTTGTATAAACCCTAAACCCTAGTTCTAATGGACCAAACTCTAACTCCAACTAACATGGAATAATAAGTTTGTGTAAACCCTTGACCCTAGCTCCAAATTTTCCATTAGCTTCTTCATTCCTCCACGACCAAAGTTGGTGCTCAAATGATGTTGTGTTTCCAACTAATGGATTTGGTTGTCAAACAGGTATACGACATCACGTCGAAGAGCAATTTGGAAATCTGCACAATCCCTTCGTTGATGGTCTAAAGAATCACACTAGATACATCTACAAGACAAATAAGGCCAACTATTTGGAAAAATTTCATCTGTCATCCCTCCTAACTTGAGCAATTTTCAAAATCTTTGACCATGTCCCTCTTGTGGTGCCTCCCACACTCCCTTGATGAGGAACACAACTCGCCCTCGGTTGTTTGTGTTAAATTTTCAAAATCATTGTGCAGAAGCAATCAATAGCTCCCATCGTGGTGAGTTAACCATTAGTGAAAAACACATGCTCTGTGTCTATGTATATACATGCATATACATAAACGCGCGCATGTGTGTGCATATATCTTTGTATGTGTCAAACAGATCCCATTATGTAGGATTCTTCATATGCAATTTCTTGCTTGCATTCGACAAGTTAAAGTCACCCTAAGGTAGCCACAACTACAAATGGGTTTATGGAACAATTTGTATTCTGAGGTTTAGAAGAACATTTGGATAGTACACAAAGTGCACCTCCCAAGCCACCCAACCCCAAAAAGGTTAATGATGGATTGAAGGTTGGCTTTAAAATATAGACCTAAATATGCACCTTGATATGGGATCAACTAGCACATCTACCTCCCCTTTCATTTGGTGAACATTGGCTAGAGGTGACCTTAGACAACTTATGTGCACCAAAGGAGACGCACTTTTGAAATCAATGAGCTTGATCTTTGGCTAGAACAACCAACCAACCAATGGCAAATGCCTTGAGAAAATGCTAGTCATGATTAAATCTATCCTTTTGCTAGCTTGGACGAAGTTAGACCCATGAAACCATAAATAAGATCCATGCAACCTATTAACTCTTCGGGCCGGACAATGGCCTAACACAGGGTGTCTACGGGAGACACTTCACCAAAGGGTGTTACGGCAACCGGATTAGACTTCAACGCTTAATCCGACTTAATTAAGTTACTTATTAGGATCGTCTTTCATAACACGCGGAAGATATAACAATTAAGACAGAACGGCAATTAACACAGAGAGATAACAACGCTTAAGCTTTCATTAATTAACCGCTAACTATTACATTGTATCCGGGCCTTTAAATAGGTTTTTGGTCTGTATTACAACACGGTGCCATCCGCACCTGTTCGGGATCGATCCGGATCCGGAACGGCATACCGTTTCCGGTCCGTCCGTCCACACTCATATCTTAATTACAACCACATTCCTACTACTTAATTAGCTCTTCGTTTCCCACTCTGGACTCCTTTGCTGGCCGGTAACACATGGCACGCCCGTGGGACAGTACCTTGTACGTCGAATCCACAACCGACCCTTGCTATTCTTCGTCCAAAATGTCCAGAATGCTTTGTTCGAGAGGCTCCAATGGTTCATCTGGAAGTGGTTGTTGTTGTTGCTATTGCAATCTGCTGCGGCGGGTCCGTTGGTGGTTGCTGCGGCTACTCCTCCGTTTGTGGCTCTGACACCGACGTCTCCGTCGTTGCTCCCTGCGTCGTAGTGGTCTCCGGCTGGCCCTCAGCCGGCGACGGTTCCTCATCACTAAGGTTAACCGTTGCCGCTTCCCGTGCTTTTTCTTCCCGCACTCGGGACCACTCGTAGCTTTCAAACTGGATTTGAGCGTCCAACCTATCATCGTCCAGCTGAGCTACGAGCTGCCTGATCTGCGCCGCTGTTCATCTGCCAGGACTTGGAAGTCGTCGGCCAGCTCGTCCCGTATGGCGGTGAAGTCCTCAGAAGTCAACGTATAACAGTCATCTCCTTCCTTCCGCCGGTTTGCCACATCCGCCCGTAGCAACTGGAGTTCCGCCGCGTTTTGTGCCCACTTTGTCCACCATTTTACGGAGCTTTCATCAATCAAGTGTTTTGTCTGATTCAGCCATGCCCGGAGGATGGACTGAATCCGGCTCGTTCCCAATTGCGATTTGGTTTCCGCTGCTTGCCGTTCCTCCTTCAGTTGTTTGATGATTTTGACGTTGTCCTCCGCCTGCGCCTTGTAATGCGTCAATTGCCTTTGATATGTGCTTTGTAATTTCTGCAATACTGTTGACGCTCTCTCTTTGTCTTCCTGTTGCTGCCTCTGGAGCTCCATCCGGACCTTCTCCGCCTCGTCCAAGCGTCTTGTATTTTCCACCCGTTCGTCGACGATCGCCGTCGCGGCCCGATCAACTGCCTGCTGGAGCTCGGCCATCCGTTCTTTATGCTCCGTTTCCAGCCGATTGTAGTCCCGGTGCAGGTGCTCAAAATCATCCGTCTTTTGCTTGAGCCGTGCGTTGATCTGACGACGGGCCCGGTCCTCGCAGTCCTTCTGCTGGCGGAGCTCTTCCTTTAGCCGTTCAATCTCTGTTTCCGCCGTTTTCCACAGCTTGTCCTTTTCCTGCAGCACTTTGTCTTTCTCCTCCTTTAGCCGGTCGTACGCTTGATGGCCTTTCCGGAGGCTCTCCTCTGCCCGACGGAGGTTCTCAACAGTCTTCTTTAATTCGGCTTTGGCCGCCGTCTTCAATTCTCGTTCACGGCTCCTTAGCGCTTCTTGTGCGGCAAGTTCCTCTCTCAATTCCGCAAGCTCCTGAGCTTGCACCGCATCTCTTGCCGGAACGGTTTCCGTTGTCGGGGTCTTATTGCTATGTACAGGTCGTTCCGTTTCTTTATTCTGTACACTTACCGGAGTCACCGGTGATTGGATCCGTATTTTGGCCATCTCTGTCGTGACCTGATCCAAGTTTTTTTCAAGGCACCGGATTCTGGACCGGGCCGTCTCTAGTTGTTCGGTTGTGACGAGCAACTGTTCGCTTTGCGCTCTTTCTTCCGCCTCAATATACCCCACTGCTCCGACTATCTATTCGTCGGTGCTTTGTTTGTGCTTGCACGGAGGTTTGACAGATGGGCTCACTTGTAGAGGGGTGGTCCCGCCTGGTTGCGCCGAGTTGCAGTTCCGTTTTTGCCCGTGGACCATCCTGCTGTCCTGGTTCCCCTTGCGCTTCTTCTTGGCTGACCGAGGGAGGCTGCAGTGATCTTTCCGGCTCTGGCGGGGTGGGACTTGCCGGTGTTGCCGGTGGTGCCGGGGCTTCTGTTTCCGGTGCCATATGCACCAGTTCCGGTTCCTTCCTTAGCGTGGGAGTCTCACTATGGGGAGCCGGTGTTCCCTCCGTCTGAGGGTCCGAACGTTTCCCGACTGTCTCAACGGTCCTTGCCGACGACCGTCGCTGGAGGTGCTCCATAGGCTCCTCCTCTATTTCCTCCTCCGGAGCTCCGGCATTGAGTTTTGCCGCCGAGGGGTCCGCTTCTCGATTCACCGGTCGGCGGAGTGTGACCTTTACGGGCCGTGCCGGTGGTTCCTCCTGCGCCTCCGTTGGGCGCTTACGGCTGCCGCTTCCTGCTCTGCATCCGCCGCCTTTCCCTTAGTGGCCTTAGAGGCCAACAGCTGTTGCCGTTTGGAAGCCGTCCTTGGGGTGCCGTCCAACACTCTTCCTCGCTTCTTGGGCTGGACGGTCTGAACGGGTGGCACCAGCAAGGTGAGCCACTGCGTTATGGCGTGCCATATCCTTTGTCCGTCTCGGCCTTCTTTGCCGTCTTTGCCTCTGACGATCTCGATCGCCACATACAACCCGTCTGCGATCAATACCGGCCAATCCACCTTGATCCCTTCATAGGTGGCGATGATCATCCCTGCCCGGTTCTGCGGCATGACAGGGGGTCTAGGGTACACGTGGCCGTATTCATGGAGCACACGAGCAATTTCGCGGAACAGCATATCTCTGTCGCCCTGTGTCCGGTAGCCCTTGCTGGCTAGAGAGTACTCACCAAAATACCTGATGAGTTGCTCCGGGGTTGGATTGTCGATCGTGAGTATGCCTCCCTCCGGAAGGCCTGTTAACGCTCAAATCGCCTCTACCGTTATGACCTCTGTATCGATTTCCTTGATCACTTTGTCGGCTTCTTTGTGTGGCGGTACTTCCATCATCATCAAGAAGCCCTCGAGCCCGTGTTGCTTCAGCCATGTCTTGGCGGCTTCCGACAACATTTGCGGGTCCATCTCTGTGTCGGGGTCGGATTGCGGTGGCGAGGATGGATGGTGAGAGTGGGGTTGAGAAAGAGAGAGTTCAAAAGGCGGGGGTTCTCTGTGCGCAGGTTCTCGTCTGATGATCTTGCAACGTCTTGGTGCTTCTATGCTCCTGGGTTCGCGAAAGTAGAGGGTCTCTACGCGCAATGGTTTAAGTCTGTGCATTCTAGCGCCTTTTTCGAGTGTGTGCATGTCGCGTACTTAAAATAGCATTATGTCCTGTGGTGGTGCTTTAAATGCCCACTACGTACCTTTTCGCTCCACGCTCTTTCATCCATTCATTCCTTGCTTTTGCATGATTTTTATTTTATTTATTTATTTATTTATTTCCCGTTATTATTATTATTAGTGTGACGTCACTTGTCCATTGGTCCTCTCGGACCCTTACCGGCCTCATTCTCTCCGGTTCCCGGCTTGCCGTCTCGTCGGTCCTTTGCTCAAACGGGTTCTTAGGCATCGATCCTCTATATGCCTTTAACCGGAATCCGTTGACCCATTTGCCTAGCACTTCGCCGGCAAGTGTCCCTAACTGGTAGGACCCATTATACTCCCGTGTTAGCCAATACGGTCCGGTCCATCTAAACCTTAGTTTACCCGGCATCTTGCCCATCCGGGTTTGGAATACTAACACCGGTTTGCCGATTGCGAACATTTTTTCGTTACCTTTCCTATGTCGGTCGACGAATGCTTTCCGTCGCCGTTGCTCCAATTCTAAATGTAGGATGCTGGCCAACCGTTGTTCCTCGAGCTCACACAGCGGTGTCAACCTTATTGTCTCCGACTCCTTCTCGTTCAGCCGTTCTCATAGCTGGATCCGTAAGCTAGGTACTTGGAATTCTACCGGCATGACCGCCTCGAGTCCGAACGCCAACCGGAACGGTGTTGTTCGAATGCTCGTTTTGTATGCCGTCCAGTATGCCCAAAGCGCGCTATGTAGCTTTGTGTCCCAATCCGTCCGGTTCTCGTTGACGATCTTCCGAAGGATATTCTGGAGCGTCTTGTTTGTTGATTCCGCTAATCCGTTCGCCTGTGGATAGTAAGGTGTGCTTCGTTTGTGGACCACGGCATAGAAGGTCGTTAGGCTTTCCACTACTTGTCCGAGAAAGTGCCCCCCTTGGTCACTTATCAATTCAATGGGGCATCCGTAACGGCACCAGATGTACTCGTATAGAAACTTTGTCGTTGACGCAACGGTGTTATCCCGTAAAGCTTTGGCCTCCACCCATTTCGTGCAGTAATCCGTAGCAACGATAACGTACCGATCACCCGTTCTCATTGTCGGTGGCTTGAATGGTCCTACAAAGTCCAACCCCCACTTTTGGAATGGCTCGAGTGGTAGTACCGGCTGGTGTGGCATACGAGCCTGCTCCGTTGGCTGGCCCATTCTCTGGCATAGGTCACATTCTTTTGCGTACCGTACCGCATCTCTTAATGTCGTTGGCCACCATAGGCCACTTTGCCATATTTTTCTGGCTGTCGCATCTCCGGCATAGTGACCTCCGGCAACTCCACAGTGGGCTTCCCTTAGTATCAGTTCCTTTTCATTGCTGCGCATCGCCCGTCTCCATATGCCATCCGCGCCCTTGTGGTACAGTGTGTCTTGCAGTAAGCAGAAATGTCAGCTTTGCACCGCCAGGCGTTTCCGTTCGTCCCGGTTCAGCTCTTCCGGAGGTAGTCCTGTGCTCAGAAACTGGTGCATATTTGTGAGCCACTTGTCTTCATGGGCTACTGTCTCATCTACTGCCGTCTCCGTAGTGACTCGAAACAGCTCCGTATCCGGAAACTCATCCGGTACTCCGTCACCCGTCTCTCCGGACTCCAATCGGCTTAAGTAATCCGCTACGACATGCTGTATACCGGGTCGGTGGAATATTTCAAACTCGAACTCCTATAACAATAAGGTTCACCGGGCCAATTTGCCGGTGAGTGACGCCTTGGACACCAGGTAAAGGAGTGCCGAATGATCTACATGGAAGGAAAACTTCCTTCCCAATAAATAGTGCCGAAACTTTGTCACACTGTAGATCATTCCTAGAGCTTCCCGTTCCGTAGTAGAGTAGTTCCGTTCTGCTTGGGATAGCTTCCGGCTGGCATAGTACACTGGCCGGTACCACTTTGGTTCCGTAAGCTGCATCAATACGCTTCCGATTGCGATGTCAGAGGCGTCCACGAACACGTGAAATTCTTTACTCCAATCCGGAGGTTGTACTACCGGTGCTTGCGACAATAGTACCTTGAGGGCCTTATACGCCCTATCCTCAGTGTCATTCCATTGGAATGGTGTCCGATGTACGACGGCATGCAACGGTGTAGCCAGGTCGGCCAAGTATCGGAGCATCCGGTTGTGCCACCAGATCTGGCCTAAGAACCGGCTTAATGCCTTTGCCGTTGCCGGCGCTGGTGCTTCTAATATGGCTTTCACTTTGTCCGGGTCGACTGCAATACCTTCCTGGCTCACGATATGTCCTAATAAAGTTCCACTGGACACACCAAATACACACTTTGCCGGATTCAAGCTTAGCCGGTACGCTCTACACTTTTCTAGACAAAGACGGAGGTGCTGAAAATGGTCCTCCTCCCGGCTATAGACGGCGAAATCGTCCAGGAAAACCTGCATAAAAGCCGGTATATATTCCCCAAAGATTTCCATGATGATTCGTTGAAATGTTGCCGGTGCCGTTTTGAGTCCGAACATCATCACCACGGCCACAAACACCCCCCATTCGGTGACGAATGTCGTTTTCTCTTGGTCGTCGGGGTGCATCCGGATTTGATTATACCCGCTGAATCCGTCTAGGAAGCTATAGACCTCATGGCCGGCGACGGCATCCAACACTCCATCTGTGAACGGAAGTGGAAACGCATCCGTTACCGTAGCCGCATTGAGTTTCCGGTAGTCCACGCAAACTCGAATTTTCCCGTTCTTCTTCGGTACGACTACGATCGGGCTCAGCCATGTCGCTTTCTTTACCGGACGGATAAAGCCAACTCTTAGCAGTTTGTCGATTTCTTCCTTGACCTTGGCGGTGTTGGAGACAAGGCCGTGTCGATGCGGAAGATCAAGAAGCAATGGATTCTTTTCTGCACCTGCGTATGACAGATTGTAGGTCGTTGCACAGAGAGAGAGAGAGAGAGAGAGGGAGAGAGACACAAAAGACTTCTTATTCCATAAAGCAATAATACAACACCCAACCTTTCAAAAAGGTTACAAGGTCACTATATATAGTGACCGACTTAGGGCAACTACCCTTTATGCTAATTACATAAATGGCCAAAACGGGATAGTGTGAATACGTCCATTATACACATGTATTCGACACTCCCCCGTAATGGGCGTATACATGGGTTATCTAAGATTACAGGTATAGACTTAGGTTCTCGGACATATCAGCTTTGTTCGAGTCGGTAGGGTCCGAAGGCAGAAGACCGAAATGGTCGGGTCGGAACAGTTGAAGCCGATCATTAAGGAACTGATGTCGGTTGTCGGGAACCATCATGCTCTGTGTCCGGCTCTAACCGGACTGGTTTGTCGTTACGCCCATCTGATGCCGAAGAGACCGAAAGCGGTCTGCCGAAAGACATTTGGTCATTCCATCTGCGACATTGTCGGTTGTGGATATTTTCTCTAGACCGATTTTCCCTGAAATGACGCAGTCCCGAACGAAGTGATATCGAACGTCGATGTGTTTGGAGGCGTTGTGGTGAACCGGATTTTTCGACAAGGCAACAGCACCTTGACTGTCGCTGTAGACAACTGGAACCGAGTCATGGTCGACTTGTCGAAACGTGTGCGCCAGCCGACCGAGCCACAAAGCTTCTTTTGCTGCGTCGGACGCAGCTACATATTCTGCTTCGGTCGTTGAGGTCGCTGTGCACTCCTGAAGTTTCGACTTCCACGAGATTGCTCCATTGCCGAATTTGAAGCAGTATCCGGTTGTAGATTTCCGACTGTCTATACAGCCGGCGAAGTCCGAGTCGGTGTAACCGACTACGCCTGAGGTTCGGTTCGGGCCGAAAAGAATGCCGTGGTCTTTTGTGCCAGCCAGATATCTGAACACATGTTTGACTGCGTTCCAATGCGATCGGCCAGGATTGTGCATAAATCTGCTAACGACTCCTACGGCGTGAGAAATATCAGGCCGTGTCGCGACCATCAGGTACATAAGGGAGCCGACTGCCGGTGCATACGGTACCGACTTCATATCTTCCCCCTCCGGACCGGATGTCGGGTAGTCTCGCTGAGAGAGCCGAAGATTCATGGGGAGCGGGGTTGAAGCAGATTTGGCTGATTGCATGTTGAAGCGTTCTAAGACACGTCGGGTATAGTCGGTCTGAGACAAAAAAAGATGTCGTTTATCGCGATGCCGACTAATCTTCATGCCAAGGATGTGTCGTGCCGGACCGAGGTCCTTCATGGCAAACTTCAACCGCAGTTGCCGAATGAGATCGGCAAGGTCGCCCGCGTGGCGTCCAGAAATTAGCATGTCGTCCACGTAAATGATGAGGAAGATGGGTGATCCATCTTGAGCTGTGTTGGTGAAGAGACAATGGTCCTCATCGCTTTTTGAGAAGCCGATCGATTGGATGAAGTCGTCGAACTTCTTGTACCATTGTCGCGGTGCCTGTTTGAGGCCGTATAGACTCTTCCTGAGTCGGCAGACTAGATGTTCTTGGCCAGTCGCCACGAAGCCTTTTGGCTGCTCCATATAAATTTCCACGTCAAGATCACCATGGAGGAAGGCTGTTTTGACATCTAGCTGAATCAGCTCCAAGTTGTCGGCTGCCACTACGCCGAGTAGGAAACGAAGGGTTGTCATTTTCACCACTGGTGAAAAAATCTCGTCGAAGTCGACGCCATATTCTTGTCGGAAGCCCTTCGCAACTAATCTGGCCTTGTACTTTGGGGTGGTCGAATCAGACGTCTCTTTTAGTCGATAAACCCACTTGCAAGGAAGAGCACGTCGGTTCCTGGGTAATTCAACCAGATCCCAAGTCTTGTTTGCCCGAATGGAGTGCATTTCCAACTCCATCGCCAGATGCCAGGTGGCTGAATCAACAGATGTCGATGCTTCTTCGTAAGACGTCGGTTCGCCGGCGTCGGTGAAGAAAATTCCAGGAGAATACCTCTCCGGAGGTTGCGACAGTCTCTCGGATCGTCGAGGTAAGATTGGACTGGTCGCATCGGGTATCGGGGTCGGATGGTCCGAAAGCGAATCATTCGGCTGTGCCGAGTCGGAGTTGTCCGAGTCGGTAGTGTAAGGTTCAGCTACCCGTGAAGCTGACCGTGTGTTAAGAGCGAGGCCTTCTTGAAGGGTCGGCACATCGGAAAATGTTACCCTTCGGACTTCGATCGGTTTTTCGACTGATGGATTCATAGCCGACTCGTTGAACACAACGTCCAAACTTCGAACGATTTGTCTGCGTTCGGGGTCCCAGAGTCGGTATCCCATTTCGCCGTCGGATCCATATCCAAGGAAAATGCATTTCCTGGACCGAGGTGCAAGTTTTCGGCGATCATCTTTCGGAATAAGGGCGTACGCCTCGCATCCGAAGATCCTCAGCTTGTCGTAATTCGGCTTACTGCCGATCCATAGTTCCTGAGGAATTTGAAGTCCTAGAGGTCTACTTGGCGACATATTGATTATGTGTACTGCCGTGAGTAGAGCCTCTGCCCAGAAGCCATCCGACAGTCCGGAGTGTTGGAGCATGGAAACTGTCCGTTCTTGGATTGTCCGATTCATGCGTTCGGCAATCCCGTTTTGCTCCGGACTATGTGGTGCCGTAAATTCACGTCGGATGCCGCGTTGTCGGCAGAATTTGACGAATTCTTCGGATTTAAACTCTCCCCCATTGTCTGTCCGAAAGCATTTCAGCTTTCGGTCGGTTTGATTTTCCACCATAGCGAGCCAATCGGTGAAGATCGAGAAGACCCGATCTTTGGTGCGAATTGGATAAGCCCACACCTTTCGAGTCGAATCGTCAATAAAAGTGACGAAGTAAGAGGCACCGCCGAGTGACTGATGCGGCATTGGGCCACAGACGTCCGAGTGGACCAAATCAAGAGGTCTCGTTTCTCTTGGTGCTGATGTCGGGTGTGATGCGGCTGCTTGTTTGCCATACTGGCAATGCTCGCAGAATTGATGGTCCGAGAAGGAGAGTTTGGGGATGTATCCGGCTCTAGACAGGTGCGTGATGCCGGCCTTGCTGAGGTGTCCTAATCTTCGGTGCCATAGTGATGACACAGGAATATCCACCAAAAACAGGTTACCCTCTCTGAGCGTAACATGTAACGGATACAGGGAGTGTATCTTGGGTCCTCTAGCAAGCAGGAGGTTCCCCCTGTGGAGTGTCCACCCTCCCGAAGAAAAACCGGCACGAATGCCGTCTTCATCTAGTTGTCCGACTGAGATCAATGGCCTTGAGAGCTCGGGTACATGTCGGACATTGTGGAGTACAAGTGTAGAGCCACCGGCAAGGTTAAGCTCTACTGTGCCGATTCCGATGATGTCACAGTGTTGTGAGTTGCCGACCCGAACTGAGTCGGAGTGACGGATCGTATATTGCCGAAATTGGGATCGATGAGGAGTCACATGAAATGACGCGCCCGAATCTAAGAGCCATGTGCTCGATTCTTCAGTCGTGAGCAGAACTTCTGATCCGACTGGATTTTCGATTGATAGTATATTCGGGTCGTTTGGTAGCACATCAGCTGAGAAGCTGACGTAATTGATCTCCTCATGCCGGCCACTCTTCTTGTTGTTCTTGTTCTTGAGTGCGCGGCAGTCGGCTTTGATGTGTCCGGGTTTCTTGCAATAGTTGCAGATTCGGTTATCCCGTGACTGGCTCCGTCTTCGCTGATTGTTCGGCGGCCGTAAGGAGTCTCTTCCTCGTATGTTCGATCGGTCTGTCGAACCTTGTACTACGTAAGCGTCGTCTATTGAGTCTTTGGCGAAAGACTTTCTCCGAGCTGCTTCGGTCAGGATTGCGCTCGTGACTTCGGAGTATTTAACAGCCGTGGTTGACGCGTTGCACACGGTTGTGACGAAAGTTTCCCATGATGAGGGAAGGCTGCTCATGAGTATCATTGCTCTGAGTTCATCCTCGATTGCCGTCCCCTGTGACGAGATTTGGGAGCTTATGCTTTCGTACTCATTGAGGTGTGCTTGAACCGAATCGGATTCTTTCATCCGCAAGTTGTAGAGGCGCCGGATCAGAAACATCTTCGTTACGGCGACCTTCTTTTCGTAAGTGTCCGACAGTGTTTTCCACAGTTCGAATGCTGTCGTACACGATTGCACCGTAAAGTATACCGATTCCGATAGGTGCATCCGAATCGTGGCGCGGACAATTCTGTCCAGCTTCTGCCACTCAATTGGTTTGTATCCTTCTGGAGGTTCTTCATTTTCGATGGGATCGATTTGCCCCTTGACTATGAGATAGTCCTGCATTTGCTCCTTCCAGAAGTTGAAGTTCGATCCATCGAACTTTCGTAGACTCATTTCTGACGAGCCGGATGTTGATGCCATCAAATTCGGTTTCGGTTGACGAAGCTCGGTTCGGAGTTGACTACGAACCTTGTTGGAGTGCAGCCGGTTGGCTCACCCGATATCGTTCTAGTCGGATTTGAACCCGAGTTGGTTCGGCTTCGGAACTTGCTCGAATTGACTCCGGTAACTTGAGGGACAGAACCGACTGGTCTTCCCGAATGTTGCCGAGTCGGAGTGAGCCCGGTTCGCTTCGAATATATATGCCGAATACCGATTATTGAAACCGATTATCTGGACCGATTCTGCTTCGGGTGGCTGCAGCGACGAGAGAGACAGATCCAACTGATCCTCCCGAATGTCGATCAGCCGGATGAAGCGCGAATTGGGGTTGTTGTCTTGAGACCGATCTGCACCGAGTGGTTACAACGAGCGGCGAGCAGCGTTTAATGACCTTTTCGGATGCCGTTTAACCGAGTGGAGCGCGATCGTGTCAATGTTGCACAAGGGGATTTCACCTCGAGCGTTGCGATCACAAGGAACGGAGTACAACCGGCTGGCTTACTCCAAGCGAAGAGGATCTAACGCGAGGAGATGCAAGCCTCGTTTTTTTTTCTTTTTCTTCTTCTTCTCTCTTCTTCGAATGACGCAGGAAACCGAATGCTGAGACGACGGCCGACAGCGGATTGAAGGACCGACTACTGTGCACGCTCTGATACCAGATGTTGGAGACAAGGCCGTGTCGATGCGGAAGATCAAGAAGCAATGGATTCTTTTCTGCACCTGCGTATGACAGATTGTAGGTCGTTGCACAGAGAGAGAGAGAGAGAGAGAGGGAGAGAGACACAAAAGACTTCTTATTCCATAAAGCAATAATACAACACCCAACCTTTCAAAAAGGTTACAAGGTCACTATATATAGTGACCGACTTAGGGCAACTACCCTTTATGCTAATTACATAAATGGCCAAAACGGGATAGTGTGAATACGTCCATTATACACATGTATTCGACAGGCGGCATAATTGGGATTCATCCGGTACCGTCTTTGTGCCACTGGTTTTGCGTCCTTGCTCAAGTGCACTTGATGTTGGTATAACTGAGGGTCGAGTCCTCGCATGTCTTCGTATGACCAAGCGAATATGTCGCGAAATTCCGTGAGAAGTGTTATCATCGCCGTTTTGTCTCCGGACTTCATCTCCTTGGCGATGTGCACCGGTTTTGCTTCGTCCGTGGTGCCTAAATTCACCTCTTCCAGTTGCGATGCTTTTACGCGCTGTGAAACGACCATTTCCCGTTCCAACGCTTCCTGCGCTTGCCGTAACTCCCGGATTGTGTCTTTATCCGGTTCTGCTTCCGCCTCTTCCGGTTGCGGTAAGTATGGTGCTACTGCTTCGGCAATGTCAATTTCGAAGAGGGGTATGATCTTTGGGTTTTCCTGCAAGTATTGAGCTTCTTCTTCGTCCGCTAACCCTTCTAGCATGTTGACGCATTCCGCATACAACGGTGTACATTCCTTGCCAGTGCTCGTCCTTGGCTGTGTTGGTACCCGTACCTTGGCTTTTCCTCGCCGGAAGGTAATTATATTTTTTCGCCAATTTTGTTTGATATGTGTCGTTTTCAACCATGGCCGCCCCAGCAATAGTGGGTATGCGCCTTGTGCCTGTAATTGTAGCACTACGGCCGAGATGTGAAATGTATGACCGCCGACGGTGACTTCTAATTTTCGTATTAATCCTGTCGGCCGCATTGAGCTTGTATCGGCCATCCGCAACCAGAACGGACACGGCTCCCACTCGTGGATTCCTAGGTCATCACATGTCCGGAGGCTTATTACATTTACCCCAGAGCCTCCGTCTATAACTGTGCCGGGGAGTTCTTTCCCTTTTACAATGGTAGTGATTACCGGACTGCTGGTGTCTACCATTGTTGGTCCCTCCTCCGGATTCGAGAAGAGTACCGGTGCCGGTGATGGTGATGGTTCTCCTGCCGTCATGGCCGTCTTCAGTCCTTCCGTGAATCTTGGCACGAGTTGTAGGAGTCTTCCCAGTGGTAACGTAATCTGGCATTCTTGCAACGCCTGCCATGTCTCGTTCTCGGAGTGACTGCCGCCGGCAAGCCCTGCGGTGTTCTCCTTTTGCTGCTGTAAGTCTGTGACATTTTGCTCGTTTGCTTTCTTTACCCATTCCGTTGCTTGTTTCCGGATGGTCTCCTGTGTCTCCCATTCTTTGGCCATGCCCTTCGACCTTGTGGTCACCTACTGCAGGTCTGCCACCTCAGGGACTACCATATTTACCGTCGGTCGTTTTTCATAGCTCTTCACTGGGCATTGGTTACTATAATGGCCTTCCTGTCGGCAGTAGTAGCAGTAGGCCTTCCGGGTATTGCTAGATTCGGCATTGTCTGTTGTACCCGGGGCAGGTCCTACGGTACGCGCGGGGTTTTGTACCGGTTGGCTACTTGGAGCTCCTTGTTCCGGATCCCGGGGGTAGCCGCCTTTTTTAAAATGCCGTTTTTTGTTATAGCTCTTCTTATTATGGTACTCTTGACGGGGTTGCCCGTTATATCTGTCGTATTCCTCCCGTTGCTGACGATACCCGGGGGAGTGCTCCCGGTCGTAATGTTCGTATCGTCTATTGTAATCCTGGTACCGATCATGCCGGTCATAGTTATCCCGCCGATCACCGTACCGGACATCATTTTCCCGTCGATCGCCATACCGGACATCATTTTCCCGTTGCTCGCCATACCGGACATCTTGTGCCGGTCAGTCACGGTCCATTCGCCGCCAGCGTTCGTCTTCTTCATCCCGGCTGCTGCGTGGCTCAATTTGTCGGACGGGCGGTGCTTGCCGATTCAACAGATTATACTCACACCTATCCGTCGTATGGCTCTTGGATTGACAGATTACACATTGCGTCCTCATAGTGCATTCTAGAGCCGAGTGTCCGGAATTCAAGCAGGTTGTGCACTGTATTGCTTGCCGAAACCGGAGGTCTTCATCGGACGGTAACGCCCGTTGAAGTGCTCCCAGTGTGAGCCAGGAGCTTGTCTTTTCCATCTCTCTCACCCGGTCAATGACTTGGTCGATGGTACTTGTGCGGAAGTCGATTACCGTGCAAACTGTGCGTAGGGGTTCCCGGAGCGCGTTTAGGAATATCGTCCGTAATTCCTCTTTCCGGGGGTGCACGGGCAAGCTGGCTATGCATCCGTTGAAACCGAATGACAAATTGGGGAATGCTCTCCCCTGCCTCTTGCCGGATGCTATAAAATAAGCCTACCATTACGGTCTGGTCCACCTCCTTTTGAAAAAAATGCAAGAATTTAGCTTTTAAATCTGCAAAGGTGTTGATGGTAGACGGGTCCTGCATCCGGCGCCATCTTGCTGCCGGTCCCTCCAATGTGACGCCAAACTCCGCTATCTTAGAGCGTTCTTCTTCCTCCGGTGTCAATCGCTGGGACACATGGTTGGCTTCCCATGTCTGTTCAAAGGCGTGCACATGAGCTTCCGCGTCCGAATCATCTCTATACTTGGAGTACTGGAACGGCATGTCGTCGTCCGGTATCGGTGCGTGGGCTGGTAGTGTTGGTGCTCGTTCCGGATTTTTCTCCGGTGTCGGTGGTCTTTCCCGATTTGATTCCGGTGTTAGTTGTTTCTCTTCCTTTGGTGACGGAGGCCTCTCCTCTTCGACTTCCGGTGTCAGAGGTCGTTCTTCCTCTGCTGGTTCCGGGGGTTCCAGCGTTAGCACTTCCGGTTCCGGTTCCGGTGTCGGTAAGGTATCCGATCCTTCGTCCTCCGGTCCGCCCGGGGTTTCGTTGCTGCTACGGTAGTTCGTGTGCACGCTGTATTCCCCTTCGGAGTCCGATTCATATGCTGGAAAGGCCTCTGCTTCGCCTTCTCCGTTTGCCAACGCGTGGAGAAGGGATTCGGTTTCCCGGAGGCTGCTTAGGCTGTTGCCGTCGTCCGGGTGCGATGTTTGCTGTAACCAGAGGGAGTCCTCCGCTACTCTCCGGATTACGTTGGAAAACGAGCGATCCGCTCTAATTTCCTGCGCCGCTTGCTAGAAAGCCTCGTGTCTCCTTTGCCTTTCGGCAAGGCGTCGAGTTTGATCCGTAACTAGGTCGTGCGTTGATCTAGACATCCATCTGTGCCGTCGTTCGCTGCAAAAGCAGGAATCGTGGTCGCCAAAAACTGTGTTAACTCTTCGGGCCGGACAATGGCCTAACACAGGGTGTCTATGGGAGACACTTCACCAAAGGGTGTTACGGCAACCGGATTAGACTTCAATGCTTAATCCGACTTAATTAAGTTACTTATTAGGATCGTCTTTCATAACACGCGTAAGATATAACAATTAAGACAGAACGGCAATTAACATAGAGAGATAACAACGCTTAAGCTTTCATTAATTAACCGCTAACTATTACATTGTATCCGGGCCTTTAAATAGGTTTCCGGTCTGTATTACAACACGGTGCCATCCGCACCTGTTCGGGATCGGTCCGGATCCGGAACGACATACCGTTTCCGGTCCGTCCGTCCACACTCATAGCTTAATTACAACCACATTCCTACTACTTAATTAGCTCTCCGTTTCCCACTCTGGACTCCTTTGCCGGCCGGTAACACAACCCGTTGTGATTCCACCCTTTCCCCGAGCACAAAGTACCAACAACTATTAACATGCCTAATTCCTAATTAGTTGCAACCCTCCAATCTATCCAAGCACAATTGGCCTTAGTGGCCTCCAATCTATCCAAGCCCATTCCATCTCATAATATGAATGATAACCACAAGTTGACCAATATATGTAAGCTTGTACCTTGTTTTATTGTTTCAATTGATCCTTGTGACCAAATAATAGTTCAAACAAATTAAGCAAGCTTATCAAGTGGTATTAGTTGTGTTGCCTTCGAGTGTGGGCATATTGAGGAGCTACTCAACGAACACCTTGAGAGTCACATCATCGAGCAACAAGGAAACTTCAATTTTCTTATTGTCACCATCACTGTGACTAGAGATTCAATAAAATTAATAGACGGAAATGAGTGAGCACGAAATAAGAGAAAAGAAGTTTGTGATTGTGGAGTCATACCCGAGTCACAGACATGCAAAAGAATCTCAGAGTAAAATTTGTAAAAACGACCTACATAAAAGCCAACTGGGAAAATAAAATCAACTAATTTCCAGAAATTCATACGAGACAAATTCCAAACCCACATGACATGGTTACCCTATGTCAAGAACTTTGCCCAACATTGACTACAATGGCTCTAGCCTCCCAATGGGGTGGCGTAACAAAGGAAGGAGATACATACAATTTGACATTTTTATTAATGAAAGAGAGAGCCCTTGATGTTGCAAAACATTAGGCTTTTATAGGCTTCTCGCATATGATTCTTGCCCATGTATTGTTGACATTAAAGCACTAAGATAGATGCATTCATTAAAGATCCTCGCTTTCAAGAGTGTTTTTTTTTTCTTTTGAAAATATATCCATTCATTAGTGTGACATGGCTTTCAAGAGTTGGACATCTAGAGCCTCAAATGCTCTAAAATGATGTGTTTATAGGTTTTCAAGTAAATGGTGACCAATGACGTCTTAGTTATATGACGCCCTAGCTCGGGCGACTTAGTTGATGGGTAACTATTGGCACGCTCATGGAACAACTTATTCAAAGTGATTGATCCCTCAGCTCCCTTCACATGCCTTCATCAACACGGCTCATATCGAGCTCATCTCAACATGGAACCAAATATTAGTTTACCATTTTTAGTTCCACCACAAGAGATGGATTTGCTCAACAACTACCACAGTGCTCTTCATTTCCCATGACAAACAATAATTGTTATACTTGAGCGAATGGGCTTTATCTTATCTCTAAATGAGATAAAAATCTTAGATGCACTCCCTTGTTTGTTCTTGTCGGTAATTATGGTCTCCTAAGAGGTGTTAAAGGATATATTTAATTCTCTCTCTCTCTCTCTCTATGTAGTGTGACTATGTTCTTAAGCTCAATAAACAAAGCAAGCTTTAACTAATGGTTACCCAAGAGGGGAAGACAAGATCTATTACTTTCTTGTGATTCTAGAGACAAAGCAAACTTTTAACTATGGTTATATCCAAGAGGGAAACAACTTCTACTACTTTCTTGTGATTATAGAGACAAAGTAAGCCTTAATTACGGATGTCCAAAGGAATATTTGACCTTGTGAGAGACGTGTCACGTTTCAATTGTTGTTTGATACTCTCAATAAGGCCTAAATGTAGGAGGTGAAGGAGACATTGAGGATGTATATATCGGTACTTAGGTGAGCCACATTTTCAATCAAGGTTGTCATTTGACATATGTAACAAGGCCTAAATGTTGGAGGAGGGAGGAGTCATCGAGGTCTTAAACAAGATACTTATGTGATGACATATCGTGTCACAATTTCAACCGAAGTTGTTGTGGGGCAATCTCTACGAGCTCCGAAATGTTGGATGCGAAAAACTCATCATCAAGGGGGGTTTACATGCACTCCTGAAATGAGGCAAGCCTATGTTTGTTCGGTGGTTTTGACAGGGCTCTGGAAGGTATAACGGAAGAGGGGGGGGGGGGGGGGGGGAGTGGAATGACTAGCTATAGGCTTGATTGGTTTCTGTTTGGTTTTTTTGCCTTGAAACTAAACCGAACCATTTATAGAAGACAAAAAAAAACCAAACCGTTTATGAAGTCTTAAACCGCTTAAACCACTTAAACCACTTAAACCAAACCATTTAAGTAAAAGGCTCTAAATTGTCTCCGCTGGCTGTAGAGCAAGGGGTAGTCCCAGGACAAGAATCGGCTGCCAGGGTTTCGGTTCGGTTCGGCTTCTTTGCCTTGAAACCAAACCAAACTGACCGAACCGAACCATTTATATAAAACAAACGAACCAAACCGTTTATGAAGTCTCAAGCCACTTAAACCAAACGATTTAGTGAAAAGGCTCTAAAGTGTCTCTCTCTGCTGCAGAGCAGGAGCAGGCTGCAGGCTGCAGGGGCCAGGAGAATCGACTGCATTCTCTGTGTATCTCCTCCTTCATTCTCTGTACATGTGCTGCACACACGGATGATTGCATTGTGAAGCATCTGGTTTCTCTCCGCAAGTAGGGCTGTTCAAAGCTCTTCCCCACCTCCCTAGCCATGGCGGTTCGAGTCACACTGGCCAAATTCCCTCCAGATCTGAAGATGCAAGAAGGGAGTGGCATCCCCTGGGGCGCCATCATCACCCCCTTCTCTTCTCACGACGAGAAAGGCATACCCCCTGTCATCATAGCTCGGAACAAGGAGGATCCTCACCCCCCTCCCCTTCCTCGCTGCGAGAATTGCTGGGCATATCTCTGTTCTCCCTGCGAGATCGACAGACATGCATGGCGATGTGTGCTCTGCGATTCGCTCAATTCTCTCTCCGATGCCGATGCTGCAAGGTTTTCTGCGCCTTCTTCTTCTTCTCCTCCAGAACCTTGCCATGAGCTTTCTTCCTCATTTATTGACATTGAGCTTCCTCTGGGTTAGTTTTTCCTTCTTCTTTTATCAATGCAAGTAGTTATTGTCACAAGCATTTGATTGGCTTTGTTTTTTTTTCCACAACATGTTTATATCTGAGCAGATGATGATCCCGGGAGCAAAGATGAATTTAAAGGAAAACCGGTATTCGTTGCAGCTGTCGATCTGTCTGGTAAGGGCAAATTCTTCCCATATAGCTCCAAATAAGTCTGGTAAGGGAAAATTCGTTCTATATAGTTGTGGATCTGTTTGGTCACAATTTTCTAGCAGATGATGAGGCGCCACCTGCCCATACACGAGAATATTGATGGGATATGTCAGCAAATAAGTTCTCAGTGATTAATCCTCGTTTGAAAAGTCTGATAAGTTAAAAACGTAACATTTGGTTCCATAATCAAGCACTGAGATCAAATGTTAGCTGCGGAAGTAATTGCTAGTACAAGCAGTTGATCAGCACAAAGAAACAATGGATATTAGCAAAGAGCTGAAGCGTGTTTATGATAAAGGGAGCTCTATCTCATGTGCTCCTAATCAACCATACACAAATTCGACTCAGGATCTGATAGTGACAACTAACCTGTGAACTCTTAGTTTCCTATAATACATTAGGTTGTTAACTCTCACAACTAATCCATCTACTGTATTAACTCTATCACTCTCTCTGTTGATCGTACTGAAGAGGGTAGTTGGTGCTTATATATTATTTTGCTTCAAAAGAACCACCATTTTGCGCAACTCTGTTAACCGCACTGAGAGGGTGGTCTGTTTTTGAATGGGGGACTGAAACTATCTGTAAAGTGTAACCGCTCCTACTAGAATCACGGGGGATAGATGCTTGGGACATGAAATGTCGTCTCCACAGGTGATGTGAACTCTGGGATGGAAAACCGGCAAAAATGACAGCATGCACCCCGTTGTCCGTTTGTCACAAGGGATGCCATTTCGGGACAGTGCAGTAGGGTTAAAGAATGAATACACTGGTAATAATTTGTTCAATCCCCCATAAGCATATATATGTGTGTGCACATATTTATGCCATCCCCACCCCCCTGTCGTCATCTCTGTCCTTGTTCATGTCTATGGACATGTCCATCATCTCATTTGACTCTGGTACCCTTGACTCTCAGAATATATTGGAGACTGACAAGGCTAGTACTCCTTGGTCTCAAGTTGTGTGTGGGAGAACTGATATATCCTCTCTTGGGGAACATCTTCACACCAACTTTTCTTTATCTGGCTGTTGCGAGGAAATAGTTACCTGATCAATCTCACATCTAAGGGCATTAATGATGTGAGAAATGAGTATCCATGTGTGCAGAGTTTAGGAGTCACACGTCAGTGGGTGGTTACAGAATACTCATTAAGATTTTTTATTGTGTCATGTAGGTTCTGGACATTGAGAGGGAATCCAATATTGAAAAATAATGCATTGGTGTGGGTTTCTGGACATTGAGAGGGAAGGCCATTTTTAAAAGTAAAAGGTATTGGGGAGATGCAATTTCTGATCATGAGATTCGGGAAACTGTATCCAACCTTGGTAGGCATGCCATAAACTGCAGGCTATATCATGGGCCTAGAATCTCAATGAACTGAAACAACTTTGTAATTAAACGAAAAGCAGATAAATGGAGATTCTGTTCGTAGTCAATTAGTATGCATATTGGTTGGTTGTAACTTAGAAACTGGTAAAAGATCATTAGTTTATCAGATTTATTATTGGCTATGAAGTCGAGCAAAAGAAGATTAGGCAAAGATAACCGAATGCCCCCCAAAGGGTCTCTTTCGTCAGTTGTGTGTGAGGAAGATCCAGTAGTAGAGAGAAAGATGAGAACCCTTCCTTACGGAATTTTGTGAAGGCTGGAATATCTGGCCAAAGAATGACATCCCTGTAGATCTTTCCTGGCAAGGTTCAAAGTGTGATACTGTTTTGAATAATGATTAAGAAATTCCCAATACTAATTACATGATCTTCATTCCCCTAAAAGATGACAATTTTGTCTTTTACAATATCACATCTTTCCTTGAAAGAAATTCACACCTGAAATCCAAAATGCTGTTTAGTTCACATGCTGAATTTGTCGCAGTCATAATTTCTTATTTGGATCCAGTCTATTTTTCTTCATTTAAAAATAAAATCACATGGATATACCATATGCTGCATACTTTTAATGTAATTTAAAGAAATTCTACTGAAGACCATGCATGGATTTCCGAACAACTCAATGGTCATTAGAATGACCTTGCTTCTATGGAATTGGAATGTTTTTGCATGCATTCATATTTTGTTAAGTTTGATTTGTGATCTTGTAAGAGGAATCTGCTCTGCAATTGGAAATGAATTTAGGAGCTCTCTAATGGATGAGATGTTAAAGTAAGATTCATATTGTTTCCCTAGGAATTGTTTCATAATATAGGAGCTGCAAAATAGTTTGACTTCCAATCACAGTGAAATTCTTCCACTCGATGCATTTAGATATGTTGTGGTTGTAGGTTATCATTGCATGTAGAATAATAAACTAGATGCAGAAAACATGCCTGGTTATAATTTAACTTCAAAAATTAATCAGTTACCTGATTATGTCTTGCAGCTTCGGAAGAATTTTTGGAGCTTGTAAGAAGTGCACTCTTAGCAGCATTAGAAGGTGACTACTCTCCTCTTGCATTGTGGATGATTATTACAAACGTGTGCTGTATTGCTATCAATATAAATATGTATTTTCTCATGTTTTTAGGACTTTCAAATTAAAATGAGGCTATCAAACATTTTTTTTTGGTGATATATTGAACCAAATCAAAATTAGGTAAAATAATCGTAATGCAATTCAGCTTAGAAGTGAGGGTATTTTGATTTATAATAAACTGTGATGAAGCAATTCAATTATATTGGGAATTCAATTAAACTTGAATAACAAATTATTTTGACCTTTTTTCAATGATGAGTACTGGATGTCGTTTTCTTATTAATCCTTCACTATTAGAACAGGAAGGAACTGAAACAGCACCACCAGGCAGAGTATCATAGATAAATTAATTTTTATGAATCTTGAGCTGTTTGCAGCATTTAGGGTAAGCTGCAAATGATAGAATTACGATTTATTCCTGCATATCAACTTACAATTACCATTCACTACTATGATAAACAGATACTTAAATGTTTGTGATTCACAGGTACAGATACTACGTAGATAAATGTTTGTGTATCAGTTGATAATATATGAAATTCAAAAGGATGCGATGTGGAGTAATATGGTACTCAAATTACAAATCATGGTTGGTCTCATCTTGATGTAGCTTGAAGTTGTGATACTCTTTTTAAACAAATATGCTTGGAGCAAGCTGCTCTTTTTGATGCACATGTGAACTCTGCTATCTCACTTATAATCTATTGTGACAAAAGAAATGCCTCTTCAGAGAATGTTGGATAAATGGATTGAAACCAATAACACATTCCGTGATAAACTCTAGTACATTGCTAACGGACAACTAACTCAACCCAGTCATCTTTGCTTGAAAAGCAGCAAGGTTATCCACAGTCATGGTATGTTGCAATACCAGACGTGGCTGTTACTGGGAGGGAAAGATAAGTGTGGGTGGGTGGTGAGAAATAGAAAAGTGTGACAGAGGAGAAACCAAAGGGTAAAATAGTAAAGCTAGAAAAAGGGAAACAAAGTTTACATGTTATTTCAAGGTTCTACAAACCTACCTGTGATATTCTTAAGTTTTCTTGTTCTACTACACGTGGTTTTCAGGGTGACCTCCTCATATTGAAGTGGCCCATGTTGTCTCAATAACGTAAATTCTTTATTACCCTATGTTTAGTCATATGTACTTTGGTTTGTTGTTCTCAAAGATGAGACACATTTCAGGGTGTAATCTCTTGCTCGGTCATATAGGTCAGTTTGGCCTTTTAAAGGTGTTTAATATATATTTCTTTTTTGCTAGAGGCCATTGGTGTGAGAAAAGCTGTTACACAGCTGTAGCAGAATAGAGTTAGAAGAAAAATAGAAACACGTAGCCAATCGACCTATGCTTATTCTTTAGTTACAAAGTAAGTGGTTTAGAAAGCAGGCTAGAATAGCCAATTTATAGAAAGGGGGATGTGGTAAGTGTAGCTGTTGGGCTACCAAACAGTAGAATCAAGCTTTAAATAAATAGGGAACAAATCTTAGTTGAATAGGGATGTGCTAGGAGAAGTGGCTTCTCCAAGTTCACCATTACACACAGGTGGTACCAAAAACAAACTGTAGGTCACTTCCTCTCAGTTCAAAGAACTACAAATTAAGCTGTGGAGACAGAGCCTTCGTGGGACACATAACTGGATTGATTTTCAGAGATCTTTAGTCTCGATGATCGTTCTCATGAGATGGGACCAATCAGTAGCACATAACTGGTTGATTTTGAGAGACCATTGGTATTGGTTCCCCATGATATAATCTGGCTGAGATGGGAGCAACACCAATAGTGAATGAGACTTTGTTCCAATAAATGACCTGTATCCAACAGATTTAGGAGCTGTCAAAAACAAAAATCTGGTAGTACATGGAGATAATCATTGTTCCTGTGCTGAAATGTGTAAATGGTTCGAATCACATGGCATAAATATAGATGTATTATCCCCATTCCAATATAGTTTCGATTGTCCTATTTGGACATGACCGAGATGGAAAATAGTGGAATGATCTGAACTGATATTGTTAAATTGGATTAGGACAGAAAGTGGTTACTAGTAAGAAGATGGTCTACTAGAAATCCCTTTTTTTTCCACCCATTGCAAGTTGCATTTATCATCTGGACCTTTTATATGAATACACATCTATCTGATCCCCTTCATAGCTTTGATAGGGCAGCTTAGGATCTCTTCACAATATCATAGATTGAGATAGGCAGAATGCACTCAAGAATAATGTATCCGCGGGGGGTGATTCTTAGTAGGAAGACGGCTCACTATAAGGCCCCCTTTTTCCACCCATCACAGGGTGAATTTCTCATCAGGCCCCCATATATGGACACATCTATTTCATCCGCTCTATAGTGTGATATGGCAGCTTAGGATCTTTTCACATTGATCAGAGATTGAGATAGGCAGATATGCTCAAACATATGGAAGAATGTATCTGCCAACTGGACCATTGGGGATTAAATCAGAAAAATTCCTTGTCTTCCATTGTGGTGTTTTTTATGAAATAACTGCCTCTCAAACAAGGCTATGCAAGGTTATGGAATACGAAGAGCAGCAATGCATGGGACTCTTTTTGCTAGAACTCAAGAGACATAGAGGAGTGGTTGAAGGACAACAATACAATCACAAGATCTCATTGACAAAGAAAATCATGACTTCCTTTAACTCGATAGCTTCTCATGCTACAAGCTCAATCAATGACTACACAAATAGGATGCTGATGCTTCTTTCTTTGTTTCTTCTTAGTGAATCACATCAACTACATTGGAACCATTGCCACCTTAAAGAATTAGCATAAGACTTTTGAAGCACCCCTGAAAATAGTGATAATAGAACAGGCGGAAGGATGACGATACTCATAGGTGACGAAGTGATTCAGTAACAATGTTCTCGAAATTGAGAACTAACCATCGTTTCAATATTTTACACGTCACCAAAATGATGAAAAGAACAAGGTTATTGCAGCAACAAATATGGTCTAACACAAGTATAACGAAAAGACTTAGGGATCCACCTCTGCAAAATATAGCCTACCACAGTCATTTCATGAAAGATTCATACGGAGACTGAGGTATATGGATGTTTGCATGCCTCATAGTGCTAAAAAAGTAATAGACTGGCTCAAAATTTCTTCTCACCAACAAGAGATTGAAGGTAGAATCAATATTTCACATACCTAGAACTGGAAGATTTTGCAAATTATTTGAAGAAGAGATTGAAAGAGAGAAACATGTTATGTGTAGGTGCCCATCTTTCAACCCCACCAAAGAGAAGTACGCCACCTTCTACAAATTCCACTACAATTTGACAAATGATGGGGAAGACTGACCCAAGGCAGTTTGGCAAAATTTTGCTCGAGCTTCAAAAGCAGAGGCAATGAACCCTAATATTAGCATGCAAGATGCAACGACAAGTACATAATTGATTTCTTCCATAGCTGCTTACCTTCACTAACAACATGCTGAGGAGGCACCATAGCGCAAGCAAATGAATGCCGCTGACAATGTGAACTGCATGTACCTGTATATTAAGACACATGGTCCATACCATCACCATATCATAGAAGTCATTGCATGCTGTGTCCGATCTGCATGAGTACACCCAGATGCACTTGTGAAAACTTCGTCATAGCCTCATTTCACTGATCCACCAACCTCGGATATGAAGTCTACTCACCACTGCGCTCATACATATTAGTTATGCAGTTCATGGTTATAAACCCTCTCAATAAGTCATTCCACAACATGCATTAGATTAAGATCATGGAGCTTTAGGAAACCTAGAGCTTTAATTTCTGTTTATGGATGACGTGAATTCACCCATATGTTTCATAGGACAATTTGGGCTGCTAGTAAATGTTAATCTATCTTTAATGTAGGCCATTTTGGCCTCCTAAAAGATGCTAATATAGCTTTCCTTCTTTCTTTCTAGCTCAAATTTGTGAGCCTAGGATTCTGTTAAAGGTAAAGATATAGCTTAATTTTATAATAGATTGGAAATTGTAAACCATTAAACATGAAAGTCATGCTCTCATTGCATAAAAATATGGGTGATTGTAATGTCGAGTAACGTCATAAGAGATTTCCTTGTTTGATGTCTTTGACTGAATCATCATACTTGAACATGCCTTTTGACCTTTATGGAACTTTGCTTGCAGCATTAGAGCCTGGGGTTCTTTTTGGACTGGCAACTTTCAGCCATAAGATTGGACTATATGATGTACAAGGCCCTGTTCCTGTTGTGAAAAATGTTATAATACCCCCAGAGTTGGATGGACATATCCCTGTTGATCTGGAGGATGCTATGCCTCTGAGCTCCTTCTTGGCACCTGTATGTTGAATACACTAGTTTTTTCTTCATTGTTATACGACACATGGTTTAGGTTTGTGTTGATTAAGATCTACACCGAATGAGAAGTCAATGGAACATTGCAGGTAGACAAAAATAAAGAAAATATTGCAGCCGCCTTGGAAACATTGAAACCCACCAGTTCATGGGAGAGGACAACTGCTGCAGGTCAAGGCATTGAAGGGGTCACCATGGGTGGAAGAGGCTTTGGTGTTGCCATGGATGCATTGTCAAATTATCTGGGGGCTGAGCATGGTGTCACTTTTGCGATGGGTAAACGGCTGTATTTCCTAAAATAGTGATTTCAGAGAACTGTTTAATTATGAGAATCATGTGAATGTAACAAGGAGATCAAAGATCTTTAAACTATTGCCTTAGAGCATCTTACATTGCCCCTTTGCCATAAGTTCATACATGTTCTAATGATCTGTTTTGCTGCTTTGCAGCACGTGTTTTTGCATTCCTGTCCGGTGCACCGGATTATGGAGCTGGACAACTTGACACTAGGAGGTATGGTGAGCAATATGCAAGCAAGGGGGAAGATGCTGATAAAGCATTGCTTCCTGAACAAACTCCTTTCTACAAGCTTCTTGTGAGTGTAAATCCTCTAATTATACCAGTTTTTCTCACACCATTTACCATTTTCATTCATTTGACTGGCTCTCAGGCTGGAGAGGCTGTTCAATCAGGAGTTTGTGTTGACATTTTTGCGATCACAAATGAATATACAGACTTGGCTTCACTGAAGTACTTAAGCATTAATAGTGGAGGCTTTTTGTTCCTGTATTCCAGTGTAGATGATTCAACACTGCCTCAAGATTTGTAAGCCTTCTTTTGTTTCTGCGTCAAACTTAAAACTTGTTCCCATCTCACATTTTGTTGTGAAGTATGAAATTACCTCTATGATGTAACTTGGTTATTGGATGTTGCCGTGTGTGTCACATTTAATTGTGCTTAAATTCCTGCATTGTATGATATGTAGGGCTTTAAAATGGTAGAAAGCAGAATTGTGTACATTTGGAATCTATGGGTCATAAGATTCCTGAAACTTCCCATGCCACCATGAAAACAAAAAAAGTGAGAACTGAGCCAACCAACATTTTATGCAAAAGTGTCAGCGTGATGGATTATTTAGCCAAACTTATTTCGAACAGTCACGTGCTGGTTAGGACTCAACTGTTCAAAACTGATTACCTTGACACCTGAAAGGTATCAGTCAAACATTCTACCTTGCTGCCTGTTTACACATTTGCATATATTGGAAAACAGCCTTTAGCAGGATCACCAGAAATTGTGGCAGCATCACAAAATGTGGTTGCAATCCTACTAAGAAGAGTTTGGGAACATTGTGAAATCCTGGTATATGGAATGGCATTATGGAAATTTACACTTTCTTATGCTAATCAGAAATCATTTCTTATAGAGGTCTCATTTTCTTTGACCAGCCATTTCATATGCTCTGAAGGAGCTTATTAATTGCTTCTCTGATTGTTACAGCAGTAGAATGGACATGATGTGCCTCTAATCCTGCTCTTGTTAATTCTAAAAGACCTTGGTCATCACCCCCAGAACAGTCTATGGGACATTTGGCAATCCAATTTCGAATTTTTTTGTACGTCAGTCCTTCATCAAGTATCCACTCTTGTGGTTGACCTCAACACCTTTCTCTTTTTATTTTTTGCATCTCTGGATATAGTGTCCTATTGTTTTGATATAGATATTAAGCTTCTAGCGCCAAGTGTGAACATGAAACCAATACATCATCACTGTATAAACTCTGCGAAAGTGATTCCAAACTACAAGTAAGGGCTCTCACAAAACAACCGAGACAAAAAACAAAAGCAAAAGAGGATGGATTTAGAAACAATTGAGATAGTCAATGGATCATTAATCTTCTGCAATATGCGTAGTATTATGAATCAGTATATTCAGATTTCTTGTGCTGTGTCCAAATGGAAGAATCTACATGAAATTACAAGCATTAGAACAGTGTAGCATTGAATAATACAGTTGAGTTGCAACTGCATAAGTTTCAAAGCCCCTCTTTTTTAAAGGCATAAGTTATCATAAACTGAAGCTATTTATTTATTCCTGCGAGACAATTTATTTTTCTTGAGATTGTATTTTCCTCATGGAATAAAGACTTTACTTTATTGATAAAACCTGAAGTCATGAAGAACCAACTTCTTTCTCAGTGACCTGAAAGATCATGCTGTGGAGCGTGTAATTATTCAGAATATCTCTACAGGCTTTCTGTTGGAAATTTATTTCCACTTGTAATGGGAATTTCTGCAATTCCGTTATTTGCTATCACGTGAAATAACATCATTGAAAGATAATATCATATTTGAGGGTGGGTGCAGTTTAGTTTTGATATTGAGCAACATTAATCACAAAATATTCACAGATGAAAAGTTATCCAATAGCCACATGCATTGCATGCTTCAATGTCACGTTTTGTTTCCGAATTAGTAAAATATGTTGGCTTTTTTAATGCTGTTATTCTGAAGCTACTGCTGATCTAATTCATGAATTCTGTAGGTATCGCATGCTTAGTCGACCCTATGCATTTGGTTGCATCTTCAAGTTGAGAACTTCTGCAGAGTTTAAACCATCTCGGGCTGTAAGTGTCATGTGCACGCTAATCTCAGTGTTTTTCCATGATGAATACAATGTCCCCTGTTTCACTAGTTTGGATACAGTATGGACATTTCTTTCCAGATCCACAATACGAAAATGTGCAACACATTATATGCTGTGATTCACATGCAACATATGCTTATGATTTCGAATTTTCAAGTATCTCAGGATTTGACAGGTTAAGTAGATTTCACCTGTCATTCATTTTCTTGTTTGTTTCCTTTGACCTATTCCAAATAGTGCATACATGCATCAGGTGAAAAAGAAACAAGATTGAGGTGACTAGGGATATAGTTGTAACCTCATGTAGTTGGCTTGAAGCAAGTCAATAAAGTGTGGTATCGTAGCAAAAGAAAAAGACTTAAGCTGTAAATTTAGCATTCAGATCTGTATGAGATAATACAAACAGAAACTTAAAGAGTTTTCTACATTGCATATATCTATGTGTGTTTTTGTGTATGCATTGGTCTGTGGGATGGGGCACAATAGAGATATATGAAACTATTGTGCAGAACAAAGGAAGGGCTTCCAACGATACAAATTGCATTCCAATACACGATCATGGTTCCTGCTGATGGTAATGGACAAACTGATCCTCAGGCAGAAAGGTGAGGTGGTTTCTGGAATCTTAAGAAATACAATATCTTGTTCTTTTGCACCTATCTATCTTGGATACAATGAAAGATGACATATGTGTGGCTGGAGAGAACAGGAAAGCTTTCACCCTAAAAAGGAGGTTAAGATTAAGAACTGTACAATTAGAAGTAGCACGGAATGTTGGTGAACTATATGAAAACACAGATTCAGAAGTGGTTCTTTCTATATTGACTCACAAGGTGAGATATAACTTCTTATCATGCATTTCATAATCTTGTATTTGTGCACTATGGTGATACTTACACCCATTATGGTTAGAGTTTATGTTCTTTCACACAGATGTACCTATCTGAATGTCTTTCTCTAAATGCTTATACAGTTATCTAATCTTGCTAAATTTTTCAGAATATCTGTAAATGTGTGTGTATATGGCCAATATTTGGAGTCTCTATTGTATTGTCAAACTCATAGTTGGATATCATGAAGCACATAATAGGATATGATTGCAGCACAAGTTAAAAGATCCGACTGAATGCATGAATGCTATGATGAACCAATGAAATGCATAGTCAGAAATGAAAAGCCAAGGAGTGATGGCCTTCCAATGGTGAAAGGAACCATTATATGGGCGATTGAATGTGGAGATTTCTTTCTGGTGATAGAGAATGATCAGAAGCTAGTTGTAGGTATGATGGCAGGCTATTTGGTAGCAGAACATGAATACTTGAGATTTATAGTAATTGAGGAGTGATGTCCTTCTTTTATGAAAGGACCATTATATGCGTTAAATTGATGGCGATTGAATACAGACATCTCTTTCCGGTAACAGAGAATGATCAGAAGCTAGGTTTAGGTTGGATGGCATTATGTTTGGTAGCAGAATATCAATACTTGAGATTTTTAGCGCCCAAATGATATCCTAGATTCATGGAAAATTCGCTAACAGATCTCACATTCATGAATATGTACATATATAATTTGATTTCTAAAATATATGACTTTGTTTCAGATAATACATGCATCTTTAGAAGAAGGTATAAAAGAAGCAAGGCTATTGCTGCACGATTGGCTTGTCATACTGACAGCTCAGTACAATGACTTCTATAAGTTGGCACAATTTGGTCAGCCAAGTACATTGAGCAGATTAGATACATCATTCGCTCAGAGTTCGAAGCTACAAATATTACCACGGCTTGTGTTTGCATTACTAAGGAATCCCCTTCTACAATGCCACGAGGAAGGGGTACATCCTGACTACCGAATATACTTGCAGTGCCTTTTCAGGTATGAAGCTCACCGTTCTCTGCAGTGTTCACAGGTCGTATTAAATTGCTAAACATATTTATTAGATGGAAGACTACACTCATATATATATTAGCTTGATGAAAGGCTTTTATCTACATTACAAAAAATTTGTATACATTGCTTTAAAATATTTTAACTTCCAACTATGTATTCACATTATGATACACATGAATCATAAAAGACATTCAATTTCCAAGTCTTGTCAATTAAGAAGTTATTTTCTACCTTTATGCTAAAAAATGTCATCTTTCCAACTATAATTGTGTTCTTGTTGTGCTACAGTGCACTTGAGCCTAGTTCTCTACTCCGTGCGATCTATCCGGTGCTTTCTTCATACAGTTCTCCAGACAAACAGGCATATCCTCGACATTCATTGAGTCGGGCAGCCCTCACAACAAGCAGCAGCCCAATCTTCTTCTTAGATGCTTTCACCATTCTAATAGTGTATTATACTGCTGCAGCAAATGATGTGCTCCCTTTCCCACTGCCACACACCTGTAATTGTTTGTTTACTTAAGATTTTTATTCTTGCATATACATAACATTTTATTTATTCATCAGTATTTTATTAATTTTAGAGAGAGATGGGGTTTTGTATATCAGGTATGCTACGCTCAACCATCAACAAGTTGAAACAAGAAAGAAGCATTACACCAAAGCTCCTTATGCTTAGAGAAGGCCATGATAGAACAGAGCAATTTGATAAATTTCTTATTGAAGAGCAGGATGTCGATGGTACAGGGATCGGCAACGGTCTGGGCTTTGTTACATTCTTGAACCATGTATCATACAATGTTAAGGAATATATGAAGTGATATGCCATTGCATATACCATTGACGTGAATAACAAAAGGAAAATCAAAGTTGAATGGTTTACGAAATCTTTGATCAAGCTAAATTTTGTTAGTTTCATTAATTTATTCTCCTCTCCTGTGAGGATCCTGATGGAAATCCCAGTGTTTTTCATTTTGAGTTTTACAAATGCAATATAATTTTTTTCATGCTCTTCTGTAATTTTTGGTTGACTGACATATATATACTTATCTGTTTCATAAACTCGATAAGTTGCAGTCCGTCTACTTGTTCTCTAGTTACGATATCTGCTGTATATTTTATGGAGCGCCATATTGATGGTGCTAAGTGGTATTTTTACGAGTCTGGGGGCAGTATGAAAAGTCGGTCAAAACACATGGAAACGTTCTTCCCTAAATGAGTACTACAGCTGCTTGCATGTCTGCCTAGACAAGTGTCATGTACAGCGCGGTCTCGTCCATATCCCTTAAACAGGCTTTTAAGGTATTTGGAGTAGTCCTTAATACATTGCCATATCATTAGACCAATCTAGTGTGGCCTACGCACTCAATACATTTTCATTTATAGCAATGCAGATTGTTTGTTTCATGAGAAAAAAAAGCTTTTGCACTTTGATAGTTAAGTGGTGTGTCATGCATATTTCCATCCTACTTTCAGAGATGTATTTATTTCACACTAGAGATGAAAGTGCACGTTTCATTAGTGGCAATAGTAAAAATGTCATGAAATGGAAAACAAGAACAGATTTATTGCATACCTATGCATGGAGATGTATGTCAATCGACAATACTACATTGTGATATTCAAAGACTTCAAATGCATAGATTGAATCTCATTTTGGTCATTGAATGTGTACTCTATGCAAAGTTCCTCAACAAACCAATCGTATCTCTTTGGACATCTTTAGTTTAGTCAAACTATCATGCTTGCCAAGTACCATAAAAACTATGTTTTATATATGATATTATATGTTTTGAATCTCATTTGCTTCAATGTCTCCGCACTGTATTCTCCTTACCATCTTGTGGATTTGTGAATTTTCTTCATTGATTGTTCATTTGTAGGTTATGTGCATGGATACAACATACTTCGCATAGTTCCATATAATCAAGACACTACAGAATCTAGCACAACGTGAGAGATAAACTATTGATCGGTCTCTATCTGTCTTATTAAGAGAATAATGAACAATATTACAAGATGAGGGGAACAATATTTTTCATTGTCAGAGTCTTGATGAGTCATGTTAAGTTCCTACTTAGTTTCTTTATTTCTCACTCACACTCTTGATTGTAATTTTCGTAACTTGTGGTCTTCTATGAGCACATTATATTGTCTTTGATGTTTTGCATGTCTAGCCACATTCAAATAAATGCTAAGGATCTATAGATACTGTTGATGTGTTAGGAATATATTTGGAATGCTTTGCCTCATCGAACAACCCCAGAAATTCTTCTTCTTAAAGGTTGTCAAGTTTAGAGAAAAACAATCCATCTATGTCGGACATTTGTTGGAAAGAAATTAAAAACCAATACCTAACTAACTTTTGCCCTTTTTGGCACTTCGTTACCTCATCCTGATGCATATGAGGTTTTTCAATGTGGAAGTCTTAGGAAAAGATAATTGGAAAAAAATGTGGCCTGAAAGTGAAGTTAAGATTGGCCCAAGCTTCTCTTGAAACATCTTATCTACCAAGAAAACTTTATTCAATTTTAAATTTTCAATAGTAGGGCTATGTAGTTTCACCTCATCAATGAGATACGAGGCTCTTTACATGCCCTATTGTTGCTCGCTATTCTTGCACTCACCAAGATGTGTTTCACACACATCTCTAATATATCTGGTCCTAATTATTGATGAAATACATTAAAGGCTTTTCTTCTTATACAAGCATATTTAGTGTATATTTAAAATGCTAAGTATATGCGAAAAAACAAAAGGCATTAAGTTCTCATTCATGCATACAATTCTTATTCAAATGCTTTTATATAATTTTTGGACATTAGTCATAGTGAAAGAAGTAAGTGCACAATGAACATTTCCCAAATCTTGGCATCTGGGATTTCAAACATGAGCCCATTCAACTCCAATGTCTTAATGGCACACCATGTGAGTTTTCAAACATGAGCCCATTCAACTCCCATGTCTTAATGGCATAACTACCTGAGAGAGTTTCATCCTTTATAAGCTAATGTTACTTTCAAGTCATAATAACGTAATAATTCACAAGGGTCTAGGACTACACCATGAATAAAGGGATTGAATATGAAGCGCAAGAAGTTTGTCACGTCGCATTGATGAGAGCTAAACATATTATAAAGTGAATTGCAAAAGAATAATTTCTTCAAATAGAATGCCTCCACAACCCATTTAGTTTGGATACTATGACTAAACTATACAACAAAATACACTATATTAAATGACCCAATTGATAAAAAAACCCATAGCATATTCATACCCATGCAATTATTTTCAATATGCTTTCATCACTATAGCTCCTAAAATCTTCATGTTCCATGCACATATTTCCATATGATTCTCATCATTACCAAACATAGGCGGGGAGATAGGATACCATGTTCTCAAACTTTGTCATCAATTACACAGCTTATCATTTTCTTTATATACCTAAGTAGGAGAGTCACTAACCAATGGCCATGGTTGTAAACTTGTATACATTCCAAGGAGTAAAAAGAGTAGAAATTCATTATCCAGACATCAGGATATGCACTGTGGGGATTGATCCGAATCAGAGGTAACTATATAATAACTAAAATCGGGCCAAACTGTGAAATCTGCCAATAAATAACTTGGAAAAAGCACAAATATCAACTTTCAATGCTTATACCACACATGCAAGCTTCAGGAAATACTAGTCAAAATTGAGCAGTGCCAAGAGACATAAGAATTTAAATTGAAGATTATACCAAAGGAGGTTCAACTTCACTAGTCAATTAAAACGTGTGCTACAAATATGCTAATTTAGAAGATCAATGCAATCTTTTGAAAGTCTCCAGAATTATCAGATAAATAGCCATTTTAATTGATGACTACCAAGCTCTGTACATCAGAATGTTCGAAATGTCTGAGCTGAAAACCAATAGACATCACATCGATCATTACAAGAATTGTATACAGCTTTACGATCATCATAAAGCTCTGAAATGTTGCCCTCGTGAAGGGAAGAGAGAAATAAATTTCAGGTGGATAATGTAATATTTTTAAACGACTTATGAAAGCTAATGTGTATGTATAATGAATACAAAACTTTAAGCTCCAAATAGGAGATTAAAAACTTGAAGAGACCCAAGTATATCTAGAAGTATATTTTTGAGAACTTAATCCTAGGCATTTGACCACAGTATTAAATTCTGAAATCAAATTACAACCTCATTGTCTTTGGAAACAGAGCGTAACAAGTCTGGCTCTTTCACAAGGGGAGCAAGCTCTTGCAAGAAATATAATGATTCCGACAATCGATTGAGAAGATTTATTAGGGCAATAACTTCATTTCTTTGCAACACGGGTGGGTTCTGGGGGGAATCTTCCGAGAAGAGAATCTCGAGGGCGGTTCCGAGCCCGAGAATCTGAAGTTTACCCCAAAGCCTACATTTCTCACAACCGACACAATCCATGATAGCACTGATGTTCCGGAATTGTCTTTGAAGTCTCATCAAAAGCTCACTTCCATCGGCGCCCTTCCAGAGCTTAGCTTCATCGAAGGGTTTCGGACAAGCCACTTGTAAGCGTTCATTTCGCACTAGCCGGACGACTGATTCTGCTGTTGCTTGGTCATCGATAGGGTTTCCAGTGTCATATTCAGCTTGAACAAGGTAGTCAGCAGCTTTCGTTACTGCCCTTAGCACTAACAAGAAGGTGAAATAGAGGTTTTGAACACGGTCGGGATGCTTCGTAACCCTATCATGTAGGAGGGTAACATTTGTGCCCCATCGAGAGGTGCTCTTATCTAAAAGATAGCCAGCAGCAATGTGAACGGAGATGGATGAATGCAAACCCGAGATAAGTTTATACAATACTCGGCTCTCAGGTGGAGATTTCTGTCCACCATTCAGTGATTTTGAGTCTTGGTAACTACTTGGGGCGACATTTTGGCCAGTTTTTGGTGACACTAGCACATTCTCATTGTAGACCGCATCCCAAATCCGACAGGCCGATGGTCCCTCATAACCTGTGTATCGTTCGGGGTTCAAGAGGAGGTTCACATAAGTGACATCGTTTTCATCTCTTTCATCATCGGCTGTCCATGGATTATCTCTACTCTTCCATGTGAAAGCTTGTGGATCAAGGGTTCGATCCACTGTAGCTTGTGGGTTTCCCTCTTGACAAATTAGGTCATCAAGTGGGCGCCGGGATCCCTGCCTGGACATTTCTTTCCGGAAATTCTCCGGAAATTCGTCTTCGGGACATTCACACACGCTACAGTCTCGGAGGACACACATGCCATCGTCTGGCCAGAAGGGACAATCACACCAGAGCTTTGCTTTGTAGTATCGGAAAAAAGGAGTACTTACCAGGGACTGAAGGAGAGGATGAAGAACTTGTTTATTCAGGGCGTTAACTGTTGAATAATCGCAGCAACAATCTTCTACCATGCCAGAAAGCTTGCTCGAGAAGCCAAGAGCATTGTCTCTAATACCACCACCTTCTCTGCAATGGCATCGAGATGTGAAGAATCGGCCGCTGCACACCGCAATGAGCACAGCCAGGAAAACCACCGCCACTGCGGTCAGGCATGTCTTCATCTTCATCTTGCCCTTACACCCTAACCCTAATTTTCTCAACCCTTTGCTCTTAACTATTACTCTTTTACTATACTAATGATTTAACCCTAAACTTTAAGCCTTTATTCCGATTCTCTAACCCAAGCCCTAACCTCTAGCCCTGATTCTCCCACCCCTAATATTTTACCCTTTACCCTAATTCTATCACCCCCCCCTTTACCCCCCAATATGTTACGCTTAACCCTAACCCTGAGACTGTCTGAATCAGGGGGATCAGAGAACAAAGGAAGACCCAATGCACAAGAGATTACTAGTCTGCACAATCTTCAGATGGATCTGATTAGGGTTTGGATCTGGTCCTTCCTGTACAAAGAAGAAGAAGAAGAAGAAGAAGGAGAAAAAGAACAGAGTGAATAGGGGGTGTGGTGGGTAGGTCCTTCTAGAAAACAACACAATATGCACATGTATATATACATACATACATGTATACTTGTACATGTATAAGTGTATGTATAGTACAAGTTTATATTATATGTACATATACTATGTATATATATAACCAATCTCATATGTATATGTACAAATATACATGTATATATGTACACTTATACATACATAATATATGTATATATATAACCAATTTCATATGTATATGCACAAGTATAATTGTATACATGTATATATGTACATGTATACATACATAATATATGTATATATAGTCAATCTCATATGGATATGCAAAAGTATACATGTATATATGTATGTATAATCAATCTCATATGTATATGTATGTACAAGTATACATAATACATGTATATATGTACATTAGTGTATACATACATAATATATATATGTATATATAATCAATCTCATATGATAGGGAGTCCACACACCCATCCACCTCTTTCTTTCTTCTACCTATAGCTCCTCATCATGGCACCAATGAACTCTAAGTGTATTGTCTCGCAATCGAGACGACACCTCGCTATCTTTCCTCAATGTTAGAAGTCATGTTAATTATCTCTGGAAATGTTTTAGGAAGCTATTTATCGGTTGTTCTAACTAAACTCGTGTCCAACGAGTGGTATGCGACCATCATCTTATTTAGAAAATCGTGAGCGTGTTTTGTTTGTTCCCAACGCCCCGTCCATCGAGGTAATGCCTGCCTCCACCCTATCTTGTGATAAAAAAAATGTCTGATATTCATCAATTCACACCTTTTTGGCTTGTCCTTCAATCTCAAATGGATCCCTTTTAGTGTTGACATGAAAGTGTATGTTTGTTCCCATCTCTCAGTTGAAACAAGGGAATGGGCCACGGGATGTCGTCATTCTATCTGAAATTGGATGAATATTGGGTAGGTATCCCCAACTCCCATTTCTTGGACGTGTACAACCCAAGTTGAATGGAAGACGAAATGGAAACCTGAGTCCTTGAATAATGTCATTATTCCATTGCTTGATATATATTTTATACCTTTTGATATCCTCCCAAACCCAAATTATTTTAGATTTGTGAATATGAAAGTATACCAACCCCACTGGAGGCTTGACTTCTCCGAATGGAATCATGGTGGATGGAAAATGTGTTAGAAGTTAGAACCCTGAATGGACGAAGAGAATGGAATCATCATGGAAGTTGAATGCAATTTTATTGCATGATGACTCTTTGAATGGGCATTTTGGTGTTGTTTTTCAAAACATTTTCGCAAATGAAATTTGCCACGAGCACACCCCCCTTACCCCCAATACGTCAATGTCAACTTAGTTTTGAAGCACATAGTGTTACACCAAACATATTGGCGACTACAATTGGAAAAATACAAACTAATGTCAATCATCATCCGTTGAAGCACATAGAGATACATCAAACATATCGGTGATAACAATTGGAAAAAGAAAACAAATACAATTCATGGCAATAAAGAAATATGCATATCCATCTCCAGGGTGTCTCTTTATATGCACACTCTTTATATTAAACCATTATATACACTTTTTCAAGTGAATATAAACATCCTTCTGTGAACCATAAACCACGACCTTTAGTGACACTTGTATGTGAGAAAAATGTGGATTCAACTCAATACCTTTATCTTGAACCTGTGGGCACACTCTTGATTGTGTGCTTATGTGGAAAAATACTATGCTTACATATTGATGTGTGAACGTGGATTGTGTAGGCCCCTTAAACAAAGGGCGATATTGGGACACCCCAATCTATATTTAGAGTTAATCTAGTTTTGTGCTATTTACTTTTCCTATTTCAACCCAACATTTTATTGACTAAAGCTTTATGACTAAATTCATTTGTTGCTTATGTGTGCATGCATAATGTTAGAGATTTATTCTAATGTAAGCATGAAAATAAGGAAACGTATAAGAAAATGAAGAGAGAAAGAGGGGTGTTGATCCACTCGACCACCCCCGAGCGAAGGGATTGAGATGGACCCAAGCCTTGGACAATGTCCCATACCATTGTTACAACTTTGAGTCGTACTTGGTACTGGCACACACTCGCCACAAGATTTTGTTCACCACGAGATCACAAACTCAATGTTAGACCCAAGGCCCCTATGCAAGTTCACACTTGGTCCTTACAAGTTGTCTCAATCCCTAGGACTAATAGTAATCCTCCCTTCTTGACATTCTAGATTAACCCCTACACTCTTATCCTCGTGTGTAGAAAACCATGATACAAACTACCACGTGATAAGTTATGGTTATGCTCGTAACAGATACCATAGTTGTTTGTGTATTTGGGCTCTCTGTTGATTGTGTGGACCCTCAACCAAAAAAATGGCAACCAACATATGCACATTTGCATTGTACAGAAATTCATTTCACCAATCATTGTATCATTGACCAACACGTCAAAGTTCCCTTAATCAACGAGAATATTTAACGTGGTGGGCTTAATTTAGATCCAAATTGTGAATTCGCCTGCTTCTTATCATGCACATTGCATGTACAAATTCTAACTTAATATGAGGTGAAAGTATTGTTGATGTTGAAACTTCTCTAAATATTTGTAGATAGCATAGTTGATGCTATCATTGATAAATATCTTCTCGATATTGTTGATTACAAGTTTTGTTTCTTTAGCATTTGCCTTAATGCTATTCTTTGATATCTTGATCTTGTGTAGGTTGAAAATAACAAAATTATTGTGATGTATTGTACACTAAACAATTTTCTTGCTACTAACCTTCATGATATAAGTGTACAATTTTCTTGCTAGTATTGACCACCTATGCAATCATTAAAACGTTTTAGCTTTCGAACTCTTCGTAGATAGTGTGCTCGCTACAACAAAAACATTCCTTAAATTTCAACCTAGAAACATTTGGTGTGGCCATTCATTCCGTGAACATTCCTTAAATTTGTATGTAGTGCAAAAAGATGACGATTTCACATTGTGATTGAGCATCATATCTTGTTAAGTTGCTATTCCATAAGAAGGCAATCCTTTTATTGCTAGTTCTTCATGCATATACAAGTAGAAATAAATAACAACCTATATATTTATGTGACTTGGTTATTGTCCCCCCCCCCCCCCCCCCACACACACACCTTATATATTGGATGGGTTGCTAGGATCATTGTTTGATTATTTGTCACCCTAAAAAGATTAATGGGAGCGCCACAATGCTTCTTTTCGAGTGGGAAAAAATGGCTTACCTAGTAAATATCTTCACATAAACTTGCTAAATGATCCAACACCTAGAAAATGCATTGATTAATAAATCAATGGAATGTATATGGTGAAATCTTTAATAAATCAATGGGAATGTATATGGTGAAATCTTTTAACTTGAGGTTTGCATACCCAAACTTGGCACAAATCTCAAAGCGAATGTTTAGAAAGGAGCTCTATTTGCATGCCAAATCCCTACTTTTCAAAATCCTACAATTTCAACAAAACTAACAACTTGAGAGTATTTTGTGTTATGCCCTAAAGTTATCACTAAAAGAAAGTTTGTTTGCGGCTTGACTATGTAGGCGAATGTTTAAAAAGGAGCTCTATTTGCATGCCAAATCCATGTAACTTTTCAAAATCCTATAATTTCAACAGAACTAACAACTTGAGAGTATTTTGTGTTATGCCCTAAAGTTGTCACTAAAAGAAAGTTTGTTTGTGGCTCGACTTTGGTTGTATTCATAACCTAGAATCGAAAATAACAATTTATGATCAAATTATGATTGCGAACCAACGTGACATATTTGTAGGGAATACACAAAGTTGGTTCACCTTCATTCCAACTTACATGTTCCTATTGTATTAATAAGAATATGCCTACATCAACATGCCATTAGGGTATGCAAGTTTTGTTGACTTACGAGTACTTTGTGAAAAATGTGTTACTTCACCTTAATATGAATGTTAATCTAGAGAATGCCTCATAGCCAATATGGTGCGCAAAACTCCAAGAATATTTGAAAGTTGTCAAATGGAAGGTCATATAGCTATAAGACAACAAAGTATATGCATAGATCATACACAAGTGCTCAATGACCACAAGCTCATTAATAATACTTGGTTGAATGTAGACTACATACAGGGAGGTAAAAATTATATCCAAATAGGCTCCTACCTTGCAAATTTGTGGTTGAGGAATAAAGTCAATAACATGATTTGATACTCTTAACAATACCATGTTACAAGTGATTGAATGATTCTTAACCATGAATGTGACCAAACACATCCAATTGTGAGGTTTCACATATGAGCATCAACCTATTGACATGAATTCAACTCTACAAGCGTACATGCCATGACCCACGACAACTTCTCTATAAAAAAACGCACTAATATCATGTTATAAGTGCTCGAATGTTTCTCAACCACAAATTAGGACCAAATGCATCCAATTGTGAGATTTCCAAGATGAACATTAACCTATTGAGAGGAATTAAACTCTACAAGTATACGTCCATAACTCAAGAGAGGTTCTCCATAAAAAACTCATCAATACCACATTATAAATGCTTGAATGGTTCTCAGCCATGAATTGCGACCAAATGCATACAAATGTGAGTTTTCCAAGAAGAACATCAGCCTACTGACATGAATTCAATGTGCCATGACCCACAAGATCTTCTCTATTGAATCCCCACTAATACCACACTTTAAGTGTCCGATTGATTCTCACCTAGGAATTGCAACCAAACACATCCATTTGTGAGATATCGAATACAAACATCGGCCCCACAACATGAATTCAACTCCACACACGAGAGCTTCTCTTTGGAAAACCCATTGATACCATGTTCTAAGTGCCCAAATGTTTCTCATTTATGAATTGCAACCAAACATATCCAATTGTGAGGTTTTGATCAAGATGAATATAGGTGGCCTAGTGATATGAATTCAACTCCATTAATATAGATTCTATATGCAACCGTGGGTGCCTCATATCGAGAGTTTCTCTATCTAATACCCACTAGATCATTGTCAGGGTTGTTCCTAGTTAATAGCTTCCTTCCTCTGAAAGAATAAGACTGTAGATTGACCACTATTGCACACACACGTTGCCATGGTCCATGAGGCCATCTCTATCCAAAACACTGAACCCAAGGCCCTTCCCCTTCCCTATGGGACAACTTTAGAAAGAACCCTCTCTAAGGGTAGAGATGTTATGAAGTTTTTCTGGTGCCCTAATATATACATATATTGCCTTTTAGGGTTTCCATGTAAGCTAGAAACTAACAATCGGCAACGGTTCGGTTTGAGAGGGTCAAAACCGAACTGTTTAAAATTTTTGAAACCTGAACCGAATAGAACCACGAAACCATAAAAACTGCGGTTTCGGTTAAATTTTTTTTTTTAAAATTTAAAAGATTTCATTATTTTAAATTTAAAGATGTTCATAAAATGCGAGAATAAGGTCTAAAAATGAAAAGATTGTTTAAAAAACAAATTTTAAAAAATAAAAAAATAAAAAAAAACAGCGGTTTCGTGGTTTCGTGGTTCGGTTCAATTGCCCAATGTTACACACACACACAGTAGAAATTGAGATCTGCTCTTTTGTTTTTGAAGGTTTTGTTTTTCTTGGGAAACCGTAGCAGAAGTAGGAATTGAATTCTGATGTAGTCGCGCCTTTTGACTTCATCAATTTTGAAACGTTGCCTCATTTTGATTTATTCCCTCCATTCCATTCATGTCTGCATGCAGAAAAGAGAAGCCCAAAGAAAACACAAACCCTAAAATTCGTCCATGGTCTAAAAACCCTAAAAGACCTTATCCGTGGAGGACACTGACAGCAACCCTATTTCTCTCTCTCTCTCTCTCAGGCCTGAAACCCTATATCTGCAGGAAAATCGATCAGAGCTTCAATTCCAAGCCCGTCGAAACAAAACCCTAAAAATCTCTGTCTTTGTCAGAATGTTTTAAGCCCTAACGCAGGGAAATTGTATATAGCGTAAAGAATTCCAGCCAGGAACCCGATTAAACGAAACCCTAATCGCTTTCAGAACTGAATTCCTATCACAAGAGGAATCGACCAGGCCACATTACAGGAAAAAGACAAGAATCGCCCAATTGACGTAACCCTAATCTGGCTTTTCTATCGCAGAAAGTAAATTCCAAAGCTCTGTCGACGGAACGATCAGAACCCATTACAGAAAAACGCCCATTGGAAGGAACCCAAATCTCGGAAATTCGTAACAACCCCCATGGTATGAGGAGTGGCGCAGAACAGGGAGCAGAGGCAGAGTCATGAAGAAGAAGAAGAAGAGGAGGAAGAAGAAGTTCAAGACAGAAACAGACTAAGAAGAGATATCGAAGCAAAAAAAGATCGATCCCGCCATTGGAGCTAGGCAGATAGATCAATTCCGCCATTAGAGCTAGGCAGATCGATCCCGCCATTGCAGATAGGCAGATCGATCGATCCCATCATTGGAGCATTGGAGCTAGACAGATAGATCGATCCCCCGCAATTGGAGTTCGGCAGATCGATTCGACGGATCCCCCACAATTGGAGCTAGGCAGATCGATTTGATCGATCCCACCATTGGAGCTAGGAAGATCGATCGATTGGATCGATCACTCAAGATATGAGCAGCATGGTACACGCAGCAAGGAGGCTAGCAAAGGAAGTGGTGGAGCATTGGCCACTGTTCCCACACGTGGTGGTGGCGATGGCGGCGATCTGGGGGACATGCCACATGCCAGGCACTCTACAGATCATGAGCACCCCATTAGTAGTGCTCTGCACAGTCTGCTACCTCTACCTGGTGGATGGCCAGCAGCGCAAGTACCAGGAGGCCCGCCTCGAGCGCTCGTGGCTCGAGCACCGTCACCGCCTCCAACAGATCCGCCAGACCGGAGGAGGGTCCGGTCCGGTTCCCGGATTCGGTTCCGGTTCCAATTCTGGTCCTGGGTTTGGTTCCGGTTCCAATTCAGGTTCGGGTTCGGGTTCGGGTCCCGGCTCCTCAGTGGAGGATTGGATCAATGGGCTCATGAGCGCATGCTGGCCCACGTGGGAGACGGGCCTAGTCTCGCCCATTCTTGAAACCAAGATCCGGGAGCTCCTCGACCCGATCTGCGGGAACAAGATCTCGCTCGAGCGCGTCCGCCTCGGGGCCTCGCCGCCCCTCATGCATTCTTGCAAGCTCCGGTACCCCTCCATGCTCTCCTCGCCTCCGCTTTCTTCTTCTTCTTGTTCTTCGTCTTCGGGGCCGAGGAGCACCGACGATCGCGATGCCGTGCAGCTCGACATGGACCTCTCCTTTGTTGCAGGTATATCTATCTATCTATCTATATTTAGGGTTTAGGGGTTAGGGTTTAACATACATACATGTACAAATATATATATATTTCAATGTCCAATCTGAACAACAATGTCATGGATATATTTAGGGTTATAGGGTTTGGCATACATACATATATTGTATATGTATATTTCCATATCCAATCTGCACAACAATGTAATGGATATATTTAGGGTTTAGGGTTTAGGATTTAGCATACATACATATGCATATATAAATCTATATATATATATATTTCAATTTCTAATCTGCACAATAATGTCATGGATATAATCAGGGTCTAGGGTTTAGCATATATACATATACATATATATAAACTTATATATATATATATTTCAATGTCCATTCTTCACAACAATGTCATGGAGTTGCTTCTTCAATGTGTGTGTTTTACTTGGTTTGTACCACACATTGTGAGACTCTACTTTTGAACTTGGAAACCCACATGTAGCCAAGTAACTCATGATCCACCACCAAATGTTAAGTAGTTAGAAGAGATGCATAGTGTACTACTACCACCTTGGAGGAGGGTAAGAAATATTATCAGGCTTCTCCTCCATTTTGTATGGAGATTCCATGGATATGTTACACATTTCATGCTTGGCCTTTCTGCTAAATGAAGTGTGTTAAAGAATTGGGTTTTAAAAATGCCTTCTATGTTTGTCGTTATTGTGTTTAAGGTTACACATTTATGAGGTAGTTTACATGCCCAAGTAGTATATAAACCCTACACCCGAAACCACAAATGGAGATTGCGCAAATTCCTTTAGCACAAACAATGTGGACTAGATAGATGGGGGCATGAGCGATTGTGTAACAATTGTTCCCAACACCATAGACCCCAATCTTTAGTCCACTACCATATGGTGGGGTATTTCGTACACTCTTTTCAAGTAGTGGATAGGATATGGAGTCAATTCCCTTTTAATCTCATGGATTTGGATAATCGATCATATTCCAAACATACAACACACTCGAAGTACCTTGCATGTAATCTATTGACATTTTTGTTCATACTATAAGCATCATCAAAGTTTGGCAAACTTTGATTCAACATGCTTATATACTTTTTATCCAAATACTTGATTCTATCTATTCATGGCTTGACATAGATTGAATTATAATTATTGAATAAACTAAACAAACAACTAGACATAAGTTAATAGGTTATGGCAATATAGAAGAGGGTTCTTAGGTATTCTTGTTTTTTGTTTAATGGAGAAAATGATCCTCTCCAAGGTCACTATTCAATTCATTTGAATTTAATCATCATCCCCTCCCTCATTAGGTAAATACGTTCAATTTCGGCTCTCTTCTGCTTGGTCGCTTGTCGTAATCCCATCATTGTCCTCAGTGCTCCAAAGCATTGTTTTGGTTTCTAAATTCAATCAAAGAAGAGGCTTACATACATAATTTCATCATTTAGTTAGTGGGGAGACACATTTTCACACATAATAACTTTAATATTATAAAGATAGGTTCCAATGATTCGATGTGTCCACATTTCAGGTGACAATATGGGTGTGGTTTTCACGGTGCCCATGGGTTATTTTGCAACCAAGCTCTTTTGTGACCACCTCACAATCAAATGCAAATTACGCCTTGGTCTCAAGTTCGTGGCTTACTCACCCTATGTTTCAGCTCTATCGGTTTGCTTTCTTTCCATGCCTAACCTCAACCTAAGTATACGACCAATGTCGTCAAGTGGCCTAGCCCTTACGGATCTACCGATCATTGCAAATTGGGTGGTAAGTATTCCACCCAGCTCATTGCACATAAGGGCACTTGTTTATAATAATGTGATTTTTAAGAGATTTAAAGTCAAACAGAGGTAGCAATAAGTTTTTGGTTGCAAGCATACACATAATTGAGAGATTTTACTCGTATATTCTTGGCTTTTGTAGTCCAACTCTATCCATTTGGCAATCCAACATTGTGGTCTTATTTATCCGGAGAAGATGGACATTGATTTCATTCAACTATGGGGTACCGATTATGGTTTGAACTTGGATCCAATTAAAGAAGACTCGAAAGGTATAAGTTTGCACAACATAACTCCCAATCATTGTATTTATTGATGTCAAACTTGACATGACAATTATACTTTTGTTTAGGATGCTATGCAATCTTGGAGATTATCGAAGGAAGACATTTGATGGGGAAAGATATGTCGGGTATCCTTCCAGAATATTATGCATTTGTACATATCCAAGTGTGTTGGTGCATTGGTTTGACAAAAGATAGGCATATCACACGTGTTTATCAAGACTCGGATCACTATAATCTCGACGTTTATCCCCATGCCCATTCACATTTTCTTTCTTGTCATCAATCATGTACACACACACATACACTCTCTCTCTCTCTCTCTCTCTCTCTCTCTCTCTCTCTCTTGTTACCTATAAAGGTAATTTTTGAGAAATATGATGACTAGTAAGACGCGCATGATAATCTAAGTGTGATACTCAGATCTCTACCTCCAAGGCTTGCACTAATTTGACGTTGAAAGTTTTTACGATTGACTAGTAGCTCCCCCTTCCTAGCGAGAAGGAGTCACATACAAGATATTATGTTTATTTTATCAAAATTGGTTTCCTCATGGATGATAAAATATCTATCCTATCCTACAATAAAAAGGGCAATGCTATCATTTTTACTAGAAAACTAGAGAAAATTGGTGAAAAACTAAGATTATAATGAGGCTCCTTTCAACGAGGCAATGCATTATGTGTACTCGTGTTTCTTTTCAAGTAGACATGTCTCCTCCTTCTTCTTGTAGACATGTCTATTCTAGTGTTAGCCATGGCTTATATATAGGCATTCTTTTGTTTGGCCCACTCATATTGGGTTCAAAATCCACATCTATTTTTCTAGAGGACACTAAAAGTATGTAGTCAAAACATTTTTGGCCTTGAACAACTAACCTTTACACCCCCCAACACACACACACACTCACTCACAACACACTCTCACTAACTCACTCACTCCATCCTCTTTTAAGGCCATTGAAGCCACATTTGTATGCACTAGTTTTGGGTTCCATCATTCCATAGATATGATTACATATATAAACACAAGTCTATAATCTACCTATCTCTCTCATTACATTCAAATTGGCAATAATTTAATCTCTTCCCTCCCTCGCGCAGGCTTATCCGATCCTTATGTGACGATAACACGCATCGGAGAGACCGAGAAGCAGCCCAGCTACCTTAAGCTGAAGACGAAGGTAAAGAAGCAAACACTCAATCCGTCGTGGCGAGAGAGCTTCACGATCCCCATCACGGCATCTTTGAGCTCCGCCCACAAGCTCCTCTTGCGTTGTCGAGACCGCGATGTCTTTGTCGATGATGAGCTGGTGAGTCATGGCTCCGATTTCCTTCCACGGTGGCTAATCTGAGTATTGAATCGAAGAAAAATGGTTGAATTATTGATCATAGATAGATTTTTCGAATGTCATCACCTTAAGATAACCCTAATTTTAATGCTCCCATGTCTTTTGCTCTTGCCAGGAAAACATGGGTATTTTATATCTAATTTAGGGTTTTTGATTCCAATAATGAGGGCTTTTGCTTTTCTCTTCTAATTCTTAGTTTTCAAATCTCATTACCCTAAGATAGCCCTAATTTTAATGGAATTATTTATATCAAATTTAGGGTTTTTTATTCCAATAATGAGGGTTTTTGCTTTTCTCTTCTAATTCTTAGTTTTCCAAAGCCATTACCCTAAGATAACCCTAAGTTTTATGGCAATTACCTGGAAATTACTCCCATGTCTTTTGCTCTTTGTAAAACATGGGTATTTATATCTAATTTAGGGCTTTTGATTCCAATAATGAGGGCTTAGGGCTTTTCTCTTCTAATTCTTAGAATTAGGGCTTCATGTCCAAGCTTCTCATTGGCTTTACTATTATTGGAGCTAATGTTTTCCATTTTTTGTTTTCTTTTTTAGGGCTATGCAGAGCTCGATCTGAGCTTATATCGAGATGGGAAGCGGCATGAGATCGCATTCAAGCTGCGTGAAGCGGATCACGGCGAGCTTTTCGTAGCCGTGACTGTGGTGGGGGCTGCTTGTGTGAATAAACCAAACCTAAATCCTCACCCCAATGATCAAGCCTTACTCCAGAAATTGCAAGAAATGATAAGCAAGACGGGCGCGAATCCGAGTAACCCGAATGACCAAGATCTAGTGAAGCAGCTCCAAGACATGCTAAGCCATACTAACACTAACCCTAACCCTAGCCATGATCAAGGCCGATCGGGGTCTTCTCCGGGGCCGATTCCTCGAAGGTCAATCACGAGTACGGGCCTTGAGGCGAGGGCAGCCGCGGCCGCGGCCGCGAACATGAAGAGAAGGCGATCGACACTCCGGACGAACACATTGCCCATGGGGGTGGGCGGGGGCACGGGCGGCTATACCTCGAGTACAGGTGCGAATAGCCCCTATGGCACTGCCCGGCGGGCTTCGACCACCACATATGCCAGGCGGCCGAGCACCTCTAGCATGCCGCCATCGCCTCCCGTGGTAGTCAATTATCCGACCCGTGCCCCGAGAAGGTCATCGATCAATGCTTCTTCGGGAATGACAATGGCGGCAAGGACAGCATCTCCGCCATTTTCAGCCGTGTCCGAGACCTCGGGTCCGCCAACCTCGTCTGCCCACCACCGTGAAGAAGAGCAAGAGCCACACAAGTCTAAGCACAAGCATCTCTTCCCATTTGGTAGCTACTTTAAGCATAAATCTAAGACCAAAGACACACAACCTAAATCCTAGTATAGTACATTGAGAAAACTTTACCTCCACTTCAAAGTTCAAACAAAACCAAATGATGTGTGTGTTTGTGGGTTGGTGTAAACATAACAAAGGTGTGGTGGTGTCTGGTATAAGTGACAAACTTTTCGCCCAAAAACTTTTAAACAATGTAATACTCGAGGATCTGACATAGAGAGATCTCGTTACACACCTTTGGACACAAGGAGTTTGGATCGCATGTCTTTGGAGGGTTGTCTCTTGCATCATTACTCATTGCTTGAACACAAGGTGATACTATACAACAAAACAACCGTGTCGATACTTCCGATTCTCTGTTTTGTTGATTCTAGGGTATCTTTGCATGGACAATGTATTCTTAATCTTTAGGTCCCCACATCATAGTTGCACGTTTGTTACCGTCATATGAGAGGTTGCTTGTGAAATTTCCTTCTCTGAGCAATGCTCGAAATTGATCAACTTTGTTGACATTATTTATTCCGTGGAGCTAATTAACATTCAAACACTATCCGAGTTAATGTTTTAATACGGCTAAAACACTTGTAACTTTGTGACAATTAACCTACAGATTTCTGGTAATGAAGTAACTAACTTACTTGCATTTAGTGTCTTACACCATCTACAAACTGCAATAAGGACCTTCACGATTGTCAAAGAACCTAAAACAGAATATCGGCTTGTCGTATTTGTTTTGTAGGAAAAGGACCAAATTAGTTGTTGTATTTGTTCTCATAGAACAAATTAGTGGATTGGAACTTGTAAATAAAATAGACCATTGTTGCAATAGATGCTCTGAGCATTTCTGAAAAAAGCAATAAGTTGTAAATTGTAAGTAGGACTAGTGTTTTACCTTTGGAGAGTAAATCCTCAAGTGGTCGTACACAAACAAGAGTTTAGTAGAACATGGAAGAAGTATACTATATCTAAAACTTTCATCCAATCAATTTATTCCACGACAATAAATCCAAGATGACTTCAGGAATAACTACACACATACTGAAGTGTTGAAATAAGCGCAGAATTATAATTAAATACTCCATAAGATAGGAGAATTAAACAAAAAGACAAGATACAACGGTGAAGAGCATCATGGATTTGAAGTCATCATGTCTAAATATCTACATTTTTGAGCTACAAATCACTGGGAACAAAATGGCTATAAACATGTCGAGATAAAAAGAGGTACAAATAGATCCAGGGATCAAAACAGCTATAAATAAGATTAATATTCGACTTTTAAGTTCTCTCTTTCGTTTTCCGTATTATGTTTTTCCTCCTGGGAGGTATAAAAGTTAACCTTTGCATCGCCGCCTGTGTCGGTAATAAGCCGAGGTCCTCTTGGAATAAGTTTTACCACATCCATATGGACAGAGGAGTTGCCCATCTTCAGACATAACATGACTATTTTTCTTCTCTTCGGTATTATCATCATCACTACCCATTTCATCCATGCCAGTTCCTAGAAAAGAACAAAAAAGGAACACGATAAAGTGTTTACACCATGGCAGATTTGGTTATACCTCAAAACAATCAATCCAATCAAAGGAACAATAAAAGTAAGTGAGACATTAGCCAAGACAATAATGCATTGCATTATTAGCATTCAACCAAAATGCCTTAAATTTTGATTGTTGTTCAGCGAATGAGGTTCTAACGAACATCAATGGGAGATCTAAGTTAAGTTTGTGATCTTTGATCAAATACTGAATGTTAGCAATTATAAACAGTGACATGTTCCAGGTAGATAATGCCCCTACATATCTGATAAGGCCCATATAAGCGATTGCACCTTGACTGTCTGAATGCATACTTAATTGGAGTGAGTTCATTGAGATGACCTCCAAAGATGTAACAAAGAAATGATTACTATTTGTGGATGATAAATTGACAAATAGGTGGAATATAGGTTATAGGATGGGAAGTGAGATTGATGCTATTCAATGCTATGTAAGTGTTGCTTCAAAGCATTATCTCACTTCGCACATAGAATGAAATAGACAAATTCCAAAAACTCTTCTTATGTAGACAATTGAGGGTAAAATCTTCAACATCCTATCTTGTCATGCTATTCAATAGAAGTGCTCGGTCCACAAAGGTACTATTTGACATGCAAAAGAGTATGTCTGATCACAGATTGCCAAAACAAGCTTGGAACATAGGAAGCAGGGTACAAAAACTAACACTTCTCATCTAGCTAGGCACTTAACGATATGAAATAGTTTAAAAGATGGGAAATAAAAGATCTATTGGACACACACATGACAAATTGTTATTTATTATATAGTAATTAATGCCTCTTCAATGAACATGTCCTAGAAAAAAGGCCAAACTGGTCTATAAGACCATGTTACACTTTGACTAGGTTCGAGCATCAAAAATCAACAAAGAACTTGCCCAGCAATGAAACCCTCTAGAAAACCTTTGGAAACAAAGCTTATGTGAAATGAGGCACCAAAACGGGCCAAATATGTAGATATATAAAACGTAAAAGAATTATGAAGATGAAAGTATAAATATTTATACTTCTTGATTTTGGGACTCTCTCTCTCTATCCTTAATGTAGGGCTTCCCAAACCTCCTATCCTCTTAATTACTCTCTTTAGCATACTCTAATCTCTCCAAGTCTATTTAATCCTTGTAATATCTTCTTGATCTTAAGCAGATGCGTGTATGTTAGTAGTTGAGACATGCAAGATTTAGTGACATTCTTGTGCGATTTTTTGATGTTCTTTTTTGTATGCTTGATTCATGAATGATTAATTGTTTCGGATGGTAGAAGTGCTATAACTGGTGGATTCAATTAATTTTACTACATACACGGAATTAGTTTCACTATATGATAATTTGCCACAGGTCCAGCAGTATTTTCACAAAGATGCCGTTGCTGTGCGATACGAAGTTTGTACCATCCGCAGCAACTTTAAGTTTACAAGCCTATTTCTATATTAAAAGACTTTGTCTAAGGTTGAGGTTAAGAGTTATTAAGAGTGTTAGCCAAGGGAAAACTACGTAACTTGTTAGTAGACCGAAGAAGGATAGCACCTACCCTATTCTCGACAGCCATATAAAGCAAAGGAAACCATTAGCTTGTTGCACTGACCACGAGATAGATTGAACAAAAGATTATATCTTAAAATGTTGTCTTGCCTTTGAGAACTTCTACGTACTTAGAATTCTGCACTTAGACTGAAACTTCTACTAGAGAGAGAGATATTGTCTAAATAGATGAAAGACAGTTGTGAGAGATTGATTTTCACAACCCAAGTGCAACACTTTCTAGCCGAACTATTTGGCACATAGATTATTTTCCTAGGCTTTTAAAAGAAGCATTTGAGACTTCTTACTCTTAGCTCATGGACTTCTACCTGCAGAAGAATGGATGTCCATTGAGGCAGGTGACATTTTACTTTTTCCATATTATTTTATATATGTGGTCTTATTTCTTTTATAAAACACTAACTAGAAAGTACCTGCGTTTGGAGTCAGACTAGCAGTACTCAGAGTGTCTTTCTTTGATTTTGATTTAGGGCTTGGCACGAGTCTCCCTGAAAGAACGGTTATCCATCTCTTTGGGTGAACAGATTTTCTTGCTGTCTTCCGAAAGCTTGTGTTCAAGTTTTCTTTTTCTGCACTATCTGTGATATTTGAGCAAAGCCTATCCAGATCCAATCCCCCTTTATCATTGCCACCCTCAATGTAGGAAGTTTCTTCAGTTCCAGTTTCAGTACTGTGAAACTCAAACTCATCAAAGGCCTCTTGTTGAGGAGAACCAGTATCTTTAACGTTTGCATGATCTGTGCTAAGAGAAACATCAATATCCATATTTGCAAGGAGATTCTTCTTACTTTTGAGTCCTTTTTTACGCTTACCTTCCACAGAACTATCCTGATTTTTCCTCTTTGATGCATCCATATATGTATCCCCCTCTATCTCTTTGCCCCAACCTTCTTTCAATTCTTTTATTTCATTTTGATTCGTATGCTTTTCTGGTATACCTTCATGGATAGAACGTCCGTCTAACCCTTCCTCTATATCCTGATTCAATGAGGATTTCTTTTTGTGTTTTGTTTTCTTCTTTTTCTTCTTAGGAGCTGTATCTGTAGGAGTTTCACAATTCGCTTCCACATTTGAACAATTTTCTTTCTCCAAGTTCTCCTTGGCAACATGATTCGAAGATTTACTTTGTTTTCCAAGCAAGTTATCTTCGACCCTACACTCAACTTCGGCATCAAATTCCTTTGGTTGTTTCAACAAGTTCATTTTCCTTCTTTTACTTCTCGAGTATCCAATATCTCCAGATCTGACATCTGGATGACCATGGCTTATGGTATCCATCTTCAATGGGCTCTCTTCTTGCTTGCCATTATTTCCTTGCACATCATTATGTGAAGATGATTCTGCTTTAGCTTCTGTGCTCACAGCAGGAATTTCTTTAGAGTCCGGAGATGGTTTTGTTTGTTGTTCTTGCTGTTCAAGCATACGGTTACTGGACTTAGAACTATCACGCATTTGCGAGACTTTTCTCCTTTTCGCTTTCTTTTTCTTGGCAGAAACTTTGTCATCAATCATTGTCTGGTTCCTGTCTCCACATTCCAATTCTGTTATTTTTTCAATATTATTTGATTGCTCAAAAGTTGTGAAGCAAATCTTGGCATGGGGTTCTACTTCTTCATTTGCTAATAACTCGTTGGGATTGTTGCAGTTTTTAGAGTCTGTGTTTCCTCCAGACTTTACCAGAATAAATTCTTGACAATGACCTTCACCTTGTCTCTTCAAGTCCACATCTATCTTCTTTCTTTCTTCTGCAAAATCATCATTATCATGATGACTCTTCAGGTCCACATTAACCATATTTTTGTCTTCACTAAGTTCCTGCTTTTCTTCATAATCACTATCCTGACTTGCATCCATCAGAAATCCTTTAGCATTTTCCACTTGTTTATCTTCTTGTTGAAGATCAACAGCATGTTCACCTTGTGCATATATGTTTGTGTCAATCACATTCTGCTTTTCGCAATGTTTCTTATCATTTTCGGATGCTTCATCTGATTTAGCATCTGGCACAATACATACTTGTGGAAGATCTGCATGACACTTCATTGATTCATTGTCATCCATATCTTCATGGTTTTCTTCATTTAATGCGCTTAGGGTGTTCATTTCACTTTCTTGTGTCTCAGGAACAATATCAGCGGAAAGACTGGTTACAAGTAAAATACTGTGATCATTAAGTCGTATAGGATATTCTCTCGTCTTATCCCATTCACATCCCTTCATGATATTTTCAACAGAGGCCTCTTTAGTACCTGTTATTGCAAAAAAATTGTTAATATCTTCTGTTTAGAAACCACAATTTTAGATAGTACAAAAGGAAAATCTGTCATGACTCTTGTAAAGTTCTTCTCACTTAAAAATATAATCAATAATTACATCAATAATATCAAATAAGTACAACAAATTAAAATGGTTTTTCTGTGAATAATCCACAAAAGTAAGAGTTAATATAGCAGAGATGAATCGGTAAAGTGCACAAGATAAAAAACAAAACCCTATAACCTCTATATCGGAAACAGTGATACTGGATAAAAACATATCTTTGAATTAAAAGAATATATTTTTAACCAGTGCCAGCTTCTTAGAAAGGATTTCTAATAGAAAGATACATAAATTGTTATAAAACAGATTCCAATACCTTCTTCATTGCCTCTCACGAAATCTGAATCCTCTGGGCAAAGTACAACCTCTAATCCCGTTTTATTGGTGCCATTTTCAGAGTTTCTATCAGTCATATTCCTCTGCATGTTCAAAAACTCATCCTCGTTATTATTAGCATCAACAACCTCCTCTGCTGTCTTGCATGTTTCATCTTGTTCATCATTATCAGATACACTTTGATTTTCATTCTCTTTCAGAGCATTATGTGTATTAGAATGCACGATTTGGTGTTTTGTATCTGTGTCTGCATGATCTGTATTGGAAATATTTTTCAGCTCTCTTATTGTGCTAGCATTTATGGAATCTCCCATCCCTTTTGGTTCATGTCCACAATTAACATCCCTTACATTAAGATGAACAGGTTTTGCGCTAGACAATGCTCGTCTCTCATCTTTGCTTTGGTTACCCTCAAGTTGCAAATAAATATCATTCCTAACCGTATCATCTCCTGATTTAATGCAAGGCATTTCCATATTATCTACGATTAATTTCCCCCTATCATTTGTTGCAGTATACTCTTCCACATATTTCCGTTTTTCTGCTCGTAATCCATCTTTCTGGGAGCTTTTTTTTGACTTTTTACGTTTTCTTTTCTTTTCTAGCATTCTTCTCCCTGAATCAGATAACTGTGCTGAATCCAATTGGGAAGAAGGCTGTGGATGAAGGGCTTCCATTGAGAAAAAAGGAGAGTCTACATTTCCCTGAGGATCCACACATTTTTCAATAGAATTCAACCCATGGGATTTAGCAGTCTCAACTAGTGTTAAATCAACTCTATTAACATCACTTGGTAATTGCTGAACACTATGTTTGTTAGATGTTTGTCTCTCAATGCTCAAGTTCTCACACTGTACTGCTGCATCAAGAACTAGACACATATTTCTTGCTTCTCCATCTATGAAGTTTTCATGTTTATAATCATCTGAAACGTTTTTTGAGCGAGTTTGAGAAGCCTGTGCATAAACCTTGTTCCAGCTTCTCTTGAATAGTTGACCCACAAGTAAAGAATTTGTCACATGATATTCTTTGTGATTATATTCTACCTGCAATTAGAGATGAGAAAAGCCATTTGAATAGCAAACTCTTATATATAAGTACTATCAGAACTACTGTTCCTGAGAAATAAGATAGCATAAGTTTCTTACAATTAGAGAACCAACATTAACCAAACCAAGATCTGGAAAACATGCAATGTGCTCTTTTTGTATTAGACCTGAAAGACAAAGAAAAATAATCTTAGTAGACAATTCAGCTGTTAAATAGCAAATCAATGTAAGCATAAACATGCATAGTATCACTTGAAAAAGATGAATTAACTAATGACGACATTATTATCTATGTGCTTTTGTATCATGCATATCCACTAACATTTTGTTCATTTCAGAGTCTATAACGTAGTATCATTAATCCAGATATTCTAATCCTTTGTATTGTTCATTTTTTAATTTCTAAATATTACTTAGATGCAAATTTTGAGAAAAGAAGCATCCATCGAATTATTAAGGATGGTGCTTATAGTATGCACCATTTTCTTTGTGGCAAGTGCATACTTCGTTTACAATAAATTGAGAAACAGACATTTTCAGTGCTTGGACATCATGACCATCTGGACAACAGCCCCACCACCTTTGTTACTGACAAATAAAGCCATCAACACCCGACACCAAGGATGCTTCCTTCACTTTAGAGAACTCTTCATCTTGGATCAGCCTTGTGGGAGATCTTTCACAGATAGACATTTCAGTTCATCTAAGCTCAGAATATTAAGTGCATAGTTAAAAAGATCACCTGGTATTCTAGACAGTTTTACTAATTCAGTTATATTTTTTTGGGTTTTTTGTTCTCAAAGATGAGACAGCATTCTAATATTCAATCTCTCATTCAGTCTAATAGGCCATTTTGGCCTCTTAAAATATGTTAATGTATATGTCATTCTTCTCGAGCTACAATCTCTATCTACTAAAATTCCTCAGGGTTCCCTCTCAACCCCCAAGAGTTCTTCGTCTCCAAGAAACAATCTTTGAAGGTTTTATCAATGATGACTCTATTCTAGATATATCACATATATGGCCATTTTAAAGGCACTATAGTCTTGTTATAATCTGAAATGTGGAGTTTCTAGATTCAGGGGATTTGAATTCAGATTTATATAATGCTTGTATATTAAGAGATGGATATCTATTATATAAATATCTGCATAAATATATCTATACATATATGGACATATACATGTGTGTATGTCTTCCATAAAGACCAAATGTTTTGATGTTTCTTATTTCTTTGATGATGAAACTCCAAAACTCATTTGAATGGAATGTAATAAACCTTTTCTGCAACTAGAAAGTATAGGGTTACACACATGAAAATAAGGAGCTCCTGTCCATATGGTTTCAATTGCCTTTCTAATGGAAGTCATCCCGTTCACATCTCTCTCTAAGAGTGTTTATCCATCCACAAGGTATACCAAATTCCAGTGCTACATTTTTCTACATGTGGATTATGATCCATAACACTTCTTAATCTCGTTTTCTAGGTAGGTTATGCAATCATATGATGTATGGTCTATCCTTTTTTGTGCAAGCAACTTTGGGCTTCTGATCCAGCCGTCAGGGGAACTCGGGTATTTCTACCCATAGCCCAACCCATATGCTAATATACCTGAACAATAGAGGTTCACAAAAATCATCCATTCAGCATCTCAACATGTCAAAATATTGCACCTTGTGACCTGTAAAAGCGTTTACAGGTCAAGGTGGTCCTTTTGGGATTTTTTTCACCTGGGCCCCACTGGCCCGAGGGTGTCCCACATCTTGCCATTTCGAATAAATATCCATGTTTTGGTCTGTGAGAGTTTTGGATTGAAGTACATAAAAGCAAGTATATAAATAAATCATTGATAAATATAAGACAGTAGGCAACTAAATTGTATGCATGACAGGAAGAGGAATGCTGTTTTGTCTCCTTCAAGCATTAATGAGATTGCATAAAGGGCAGAAATGGTATTATCTTGGTTGATATTGTGATCTATCGTCCTAATATCTGATATCCTTAACCCTCATGAAATTTAGCTTTCATTGCACACTTTCTTACTCTAATTGCATATTCCTGCTACACTTATAGAAACAAAAATGGATATTTCTACAAAATTCTTTCGGTACAATACTACAAAAAATATTTCAATACATAAATTTTTACTTTCATTGTATACTATTTCTGTACAAAATGAATATAGCTACATAGAATTGTTAAATGACGCAACTTCCATGAAAATTACAGAATGCCAGATGCTTTTCTAGCTAAAAAATCATGGAAGTTTTCTTCTTTGATGTATACTCACACTACTCGTGTATTTTTTGCTATGGAAAATGAATATAGCTGCATGGAATTCTTGATATTATGACATCATACAAATTCCGTGAAATTTAAGAAAAGCCAATATTCTTCTAGCTAAACCATCATCAAGCCGCGCTTCATCTTATATTCTTCTCCTACTTCTACATTTTGTTATGGAAAATGCATATAAATACATGGAAATATTGGTATATGACCCAAAAAAACAAACATGCCTTATAAAGCCACAGCATCATAAACTTTGCTTTTGTTTAGGGTAAGATTAGGGGTCTAAACCATAAGAAAAACAAACCTCGAAGGTCAGAGACGGTGGAGTCCAGAGATGCAGGAAGTATGAACCTTGTGCCGAGGCTAGTATCCACAGCAATGATCCTGGAGTTCTTGGGGGCCATGGGGCCTACTCTGTTCTGCTCTGTTCCTGAGTCTCTCAGTAACTCCATATCAAAAATGCATTAAGTATAGAATGGAGTTTTGAGCATGGCCCTGCCTGCCATGAACTTGTTTTGTTTTGTTGGGGGTGGGAGGGAGGTGAATATCACCTTCTTTTTTCTCTTCACACTCTTGTGGACAAGTCTCGATTTCTCGAAGGACCCTTTCGGGGTCCATCTGTGTGTGTGTGTCTCCTGCCCGAACCAACCCGACAACACAATTGAGATACATACTCGTGCTCATTCGTTGTTGTTTTTTTGGGTCTTCGTCCCATCCAAGCATCGAATAGTTGATGAAAACCCTGTATATATATATGTATGTATGTATGTATGTATGTATGTATGTATGTATGTATGTTCGTCCCCATTGTTACACACCGCGATGGTGTCGACTGTGTTTTGTTAGTTCTGTTCTGGCTCCACAATTTTGCGTCGAATCATTCATTGTGGTGTTGTTCTAGAGTTTTAAGTGTTACATGAGTGAGTCTTAGGGATCCCTAAACCCATCTATCTCCCCAACTTTTATCAGGCCACCACATGTTGAGAAAGTAGATTTTGTTGGCACGAACAAGAATCGGCTACCTTCTCGAGTATGGGATAACATTGAGTGTGGTTGAGTTAATCCAACAGATGGTTTATCTATCAAGGATAACAAACAATTGATAAGTATAGAAACAAGTCAGTTCTTCATTACCAACCAATAGGATATATGTGCTCACGAAAGTGCACATGAGCTAGAGGTCATATTGTACCATTCCTTTCTTCTTGTATTTGGGCTTTTGTCCTTTGCTAATCATATAATTTGGTGACTGGTCTTGGTATCCCCATTGTTCCTCTACGTTGATCAACTATTTGTGCATTATCTCTATTTTCCACCCAATATTTAAAATAGCTTAGAAATGAGCACATGAGCTAAAGCTCATATCGTACCATTCCTTTCTTGTTATATTTGGGCTTTGTACTTTGCTAAGCATATAATTTGGTCTTCGTATTCCCCATTGTTTGACTACGTTGATAAACTATTTGTGCATTATTTCTATTTTCCACCCAATATTTAAAATAACATTAGTGTGGTAGAGAGTTTGTGGTTTCATTAAGAGTTCTAGAGGAAAAGGTTTTGACCTTAGTTGTGAAAACGACTAGATAAGGTTTCAAAGAGTCTCACTAAAGCGGTGCTCATTGCTTTAACAAAGTGGCGTTGGAAGTGGAACAATCAACAACATAAGGTTAGTTCCATGAGACAAACTACATGCTAGAATTTCCAAGCCAGTCACTACTTTGAATGCTCCTAGTTCATGGACATTGTGCTTGGATGCTAGGCGGATCAGGTGGGAATTGTACATCTCAAGAACCTACTAATCTCAATCCCAAATGTGATAGATGTGCAAGCATGGACAAGAGGAAATGTGGGTTCACTAGGGAAGATACAAGCAATTGATTTAGATCTAAAATTAAATGCCTTGGCCACAACATCAATCACTAAAGTGACCAACCTCACATTTGAGTTTCGGACACTATTCATCCAAGAAAAGTTATCGGATGAGATTCATCCTTAGATGAGTATGGAACATTAAGTGTGTGCACATATTTCTTTAACATGATTGAAAACTGTAAGATCAACTTACTGACTGATTACAAAACCTTACTCTGCCCCAATATATCTGTATCCTTCCCTTAAATATGACCATAGTATTGCCACAAAAGAGTAAGCATAAAAAGAAACATTAAGTGTGTACACATATTTCTTTAACATGATTGAAAACTGTAAGATCAACTTACTGACTGATTACAAAACCTTACTCTGCCCCAATATATCTGTATCCTTCCCTTAAATATGACCATAGTATTGCCCCAAAAGAGTAAGTACTGTCCATCGGTTACAAACAACAATGATACATACATAATATACCCAAGAGTTATCCCAGAGTGTAGAAGCAAAGATGGAACATAAATCGCGCTACTAAGTAGTAAGCAATAGGATGCAAAACCGATATTGTTAAGGATAAAGGAAGCCAATTCGCGGTTCCAACATTTCATAATCTGTGGTTCTAATTCCAACTATCGAACTTTATTCCTTTCATCAAAAAATGCTCCACAAATCCATTTCCTTTTTTATCGCACTTGAATTATACCCGCAGCCATTAGCTTCTGAAGTTTCGACATTACCATTGGATTCTTTGTATGCTCTTGTGCGGCACGAGGGTTCTCTTGGAAATCAGTCAAAACCTGTCCGGAAAAAACAGAACTTATAATTAGCAGATAGCTAGCTCAAGTTGCCCAATGCCACGTACCTTATAGAAATGTTCATTACATATAAACAATGGTAAAAAAGGGATTGAAAAAAATCCTTCACTAGTTGGCCTAAGATCTTTTCATGCAAGCAATGTTTCAATCTGGGGATTTTGCTCCTCTTATAGCCTCTCAGAATCCAGAATATCTTGATTGGCCTTATAACTAAAAGCCATGTGATTTGGGCCATATACATATATTCACAATAAAATGCAAATAGGTTGATCATTGAATTTTGAGTTCTAGCTCCATCTTATGGATCAAGAGCTAAGTAAAAGCCATGCGATGTGGGCCATTTATATTCACAATAAAATGCAAATAGGTTAATCATTAAATTTTGATCTCTATCTCACCCTATGTTTTTGCATGTTCAGTCAAAAGGAAATTAGGAGAAAACGCAAATAGGTTAATCATTGAATTTTGAGCTCTCTCACCCTATTTTTTTGCATGTTCAGTCAAAAAGGAAATTTCAGATAAGTCATGATTTTGGAAGAGGTGAAGAAACAGGACAAAAGGAAAACCAAAACGATAAGAATGCAAAGATGTGTGCAATATGTTTCATCTTAAAACTATAGTGCGACTTCCTATCTACTTACTATATTTCATATTTCAATTTCTCATTCAAGACCAATATCAAGCAAAGCAGATGGCACACCATGGCCTTCCTACTTCATGTTGACATTTCCTATTTAGCAACAGTACTAAAGGTCAGCCGTTTGGGCTTAGAATCTCTCTTTATCTCTTCGTCTCTAAAATCAGGAATAATGTTAACTGGGTGGAGTCTCAAGGATCAAGATAAATGAAGAAACTTATAAAGGAGATTAATCTTTTAAGTAAAAAAAATCATATCTTTGAGCATCAATCAGATTGCATAAAACCATATATTATCTATACCTGGCGCATGACAGGATCAGATAGTATACTCTGTATCTCTGGATCTTGCATAGCTTTTGCCTGATGTATATAAATATTAGAGGTTGGTTAATAAACAAACAGAGAGCACATAAGAACCAAAACTTATCATATAATGGTACAGCATTCACCTGTCTTTCCTTCAATTCATCTTCACTGACAGCTCCTCTATTGGCTGCATCAATTTGTCCAATGCATCTACACAAAGACATGATTCAACAGTGAGGAATGCCACATTACAGTGTTCAAATTGTCAGCAAGTGATATTTCAATGTATATAACTCACTTTCGGACACCTTCAAGCAGTTCCTGATTATTCTCATCATGTTTGAGACCAGCCTGTAGAACCTCAGCAAAGGGAAACATGAAACCTTGTCAGAAAAGAGGCCTTGTAAACATCATAAACTTATTTGTAAAGAACTGAAAAAAGAAATTTGCCATGCCTGGTATGTCTCTAAAGCTTTGTGGTATTCCTTCATGAAGAATTGTATAGCTCCTTTGCGGGCATAACCCCTCACAAAAGTTGGATCGATCTCAAGACTTTTATTGGCATCTTTCAACCCCTCTGGCAAAGCTCCAAGTTTTGTATAGCAGGCAGCTCGATTGCTATAAACCTGCAAAATTTAAGCACATTTTACCAACTTACAGAGGTTGATGTGAAATTCACCTACTTACATTAACTGACAACTCCAAGAGGAGCTCACGTATACAAGGCAATGGCAAAATTAATGAAAAACCACACTACGGGTTTTCTAAGCTTCACATTTTCGTAATCAAAACTTTGTTTTTTCTTCACTTTATCAGGTTTAATATATAACCTTGGGATCATTGGGATTCCTCTTGATAGCTTCTGTGTAATGCTTTACTGCTTCTGGATATTTATGTTCCTTAAAGAGCTCATTCCCTGTGAATCACAGTGGAAAATATCACTTTCCTCAACTGCCACATTACACAAATAAAAACGTTTACACTATATATATTAATAGTGGAGATCTACCTAGCTCCCGCTCTTTTTCAGCAATTTCTGGATCAAAGTATTCCTTCTGTTCAAGCTCCTTTTTAGCTCTCTCTGCTTCATTTAGTTTCTTCAGGGTGTCAGGGTTTCTGTGCTCAGTAAGAGCCTTGTTGAATGCTTCAATAGCCAAATCATAATCTGTTGAGCATTTTGCCATCTTCACATAAGCAGTTCCCTTCCTTGTTAGCGCTTTTGCAATCATCTTGTAGTCTGAATGCAATTCTCGACCCCTTTCTACTGCCTTATCACAATCAGCAATGCAATCTGCATACTAAACATACAAGCAGAAATTCATTATGCTTGGATTCGGGGAAAACAAGACACGTTACCACCCATAGCAGTAGTCTGCAATGAATACAATACCCATAGGAAAGATATACTAACCTTCCCCATTTCAAGGTAAACAGCTGCCCTGTTTGTAATGTAGGAAATATCTTCATCATCCAATTCAATGGCCTTCGTGTAATGCTGAATTGCAGTCTCAAAGTCCTTTTTCTTATATGCAGCATTCCCAGCATCCTTCTCTCTCAAAGCCTCAGATCTTTGACCCGATACTTCCTTCCCATTTTCCGAAACCTCCATGGGTTCAGGCTCTGATGGTTTCTTTGATTCAGATGAAGAATAACTCGATGAAGTGTTGGTAGGAGCTTTTGGTTTTTCATTCACACCACTACCAAACTGCCCACCATGAGTTTCTTTATCTTCTTTTGAGGCAGCAGAAATATTAATACCTAGAAGAACACCCAGAACTTGCATCATTCTTTGATCCTGCAAATACAAATTGAGATGCCCAGGATTCTTCTGGACATCCTGAAGCATCTGAACAAAATCTGGTTGCTGAAGAAATCCTCTCGTCACTGGATCTTGAGAAAGTTTAACCCATACATCTGGTCGAGAAAAAATATCACCAAAAGGAGAAGCAGCACCAGGATAACTACGAGGTTTTGCCTTGGCAGTTTGTGCATCAGATAGACCTGATTTGAGGGATTCGTTATTGGGTTCATACTCTAATCCCTTACTATATGCTTTTACTGCTTCATCATGCTTTCCAAGTCCAATATATGCTGCACCGAGTCTACTGTATCCTTTTGCCCAGTCAGGTTTCAATTCAACTGTTTTCTGAGCATCATCCAATGCCTCTTTATACTTGTGAAGTGATGCATATGATGCTGAACGATTGGAATATAGAACATGGTTTGAAGGAGCTAATGTTATCGCTTCAGAAAAATGTTTGATAGCTTCTTCAAATTGCCCGGCTGAAAATGCTGTATTTCCTTTTGCCTTGGCTTCATCAGCCATTACTTAATGGTAATATTTTAAAAACCCTGTCAAGTTGATCCTACAACTAGAAAGGGTTAGCCATCACTTCTTTACTTCAATAAATGAACCCTAATTTTCAATATGAAATATCAGTAATGAAACTTTCATAGCAAAGGTGACAGATTTCAAAAACTCCAATTATGACATAGTCGTCACCTCAAATTACCTCAACAGATGTTAGACCAATTGGTTAAATTTTGAAATTTCAATAGCAAACAGCATGAAAAATGAGATTTTTATTTCAAGGGTGAAAGACTTCAAAAATTCCTAAGCTTGTGTGACAAATACAAAAAGCAGACAAATTTCGGAACTTCACTCAATAGTAATGTGACATTTGAAAAAAAATCACAAAATAAAATAAATCCTCAAAATTAGCTAGGAATTCAAAAAAGAAGAAGAAATTCGGTAGTAGATATGACAAATTACATCATTACATGTCTCAAATGATCGTATGAAATTTCTGTAACAAATGTGGAACTGAAAATATCACAGAAATTGGAACAAATTCGATTCTTTTTGTAGAGACTGTATCAAGAAAAGAAACGTAAAAAACCAGAGAGCGGATGTGAGGAATCAAAAACAGATGTGAGCAATTGCTTACAAACATAGCCCAGGGCTTAGCACTACCCCATTTCCAATAATCGAATGTTAGCACCTTGGAGCCCAAACCTTATCGAAAGTGAAAACAAAATGGAGTCTCCAGCATAATACGGTGTGCATGATGATCTCCATAGTTCCAAGAAATGCATTTTACATCGTCTTTTCTCACAGGGAATTCCAAAAGACAAGTAATGGAAAGTATAACTTTACACCCAAAGACGCTACTGATAAACAATTTCAGCATGTTTCGAGCTCCTATCTACTTTGGAGAGAAAATCCAAGGAGAATAATTTCTATTAACGTATCAACAAAGAAGAAGAAGACAAGAGCGATACATACAGATTAATGGAGCACCATAGCTCGAGATCAGAAGAAGGAAGAAGGAAGGAATACAAAGACGGAGACTCACTTGAAAAAGGATAATTTGCGTCTTCTTTTAGCTTCTTCGTACGGCGATGGCGATCAATAACGTGATCGAATAACAGAATGGAGATGAAGATGAAGAAGAAGAAGAAGAAGAAGAAGAGACTTTGGCGATGTTTCCAGAACCTTCTAGCGTCTGCCGTCGTCATCCTCTTCCGTGCGTGTTCACACTTGTCCGCCCAAAAGGTGGCGTGTTTTTTTTTTTCTCTACATTCTTATGCACAACATAAATGATTAAAACTTAAAAAAGTTCTTTGTCTCTTGGGCATCACGTTAACTCGGGGGTCAGTATCTATCCCAGGAGTCTCCATTGTCCGGAAGCCCATCCGGCTTTACAATATTTTACCAGAATGTCCGTGTTCACTCTGTATGAGCTTCACCTGACCCCTGCCATTGCCTACCTTGATAACCTTCTAGATAAGTATTGCCTAGTCGAATTCTCGGAAAGACATTTTACCATATCATCTCTCTCTCCAAGCACGAGCTTAACCTTAAGATATCTCCTTTACTTGATCTCGAGTGTTCGATGTCGTAGAGTGTTCATTGAACACCAAGGGACTCATAATGGGGTCCGTGAACGTGTGGTTGTACGTCTATGAGAATGTCCTTTAGCTTATTCCCTAGCCTACGTATCTAACTACTTGACAACCAAAACACGAGAAATCTTCTACCCCAACCAAATCGTGACTACCATCCTCACTAAGTAGTTGAGTCGGGCAATAGTTCCCAATCGCCAACCCAAGTACAACCCATATAAATAACTATCAAAATTGACAAAAAATAGGCTCCTATGTTGGTTGATGTCGACCGACGAGACGACCATAATTTTTGAACTATGACAAGCAAAGAAACAACCACAAGAATCATTGGGAATACCAAGGATGTATACAGACGGATGACTACAAATAAAAGGACCGACACTACTTCCACAATAACTACATTAGTTTTAAGCTTGAGTGTGCAATGTGGTAACCTCTAATAAGGGTTTGGTGGCTAGAAACAAAGTTTTGACACGAGTACATCTATCCCCTTGCTACACCGTAATGGCCCACAATACCGGCCAAGGCCCAAAGCCACGATATACTCCACATATAAAATGCGATCAACAACCCTTAACAACAATGTACAAGCAACCTCTCTCCAACACTCATTAAAGGAATCCCCATATGTCGATGATTGCTCTCGTGCCACCGGCCAAGACCAAACAAATGAAAACTCGAGATGTCATCAGAACCGATGGCAGCTCTCATCATCAACATGATAGAATGAATCTCTACCTTAAGTTACAAAATTCCACTCATGTACAACAACGACGTCGATATTGAATGAATCTCAATGAAGTTGCCCTCGTGAAACAAGAAATCTAACCAATTCTACGTGTGGGAACCCGCTTGTTAAGAAGGTCAATTGGTTGAGGCAAAGAAATTGGGGGGAAAGTGTGGGGTTAAACTAGAAAAGGGGAGACATAAGGCAGGGGAAGGGTCGGATGATGATGTAGAACTAGGACGAAACAAATGAAAAAAGAAGTGGACGATGATGTGGAATTAGGATGAAACAAATGAAAAAAGAAGTGGACGAGAAAAAGAAACAAAAAGTAATGAATGATGAAAATGAGCATATGAATGTCACGGCCCCGGGTACTTGTGAGAAACCTTGCACGCTAGGATAACACTTGAGAGGGATTGGGTGAAGGAGATAATGTGGCGGGCTTCTGGCATGGAGATTTTGGGTCTCCATTACTAGGTCAATAGTTTGGTCAATTCAAGGGTAGGATTTGGCGTGGATTATGTATATGAGATTGTAAGAGGTGAGATCGAAAGATGAAGATTGGTCTTATAAGAGGTGCATTTGTAAAAAACCTAGGACAAACACGGGAACCAATTTCGGGTGTTACCTTGGAACCAACCTTATACTTTTGTGACTCTACTGAAGATGTGGTAAATAATCTGAGTTTGATCCCATTGCTTTTTTACGTATAGACTTTGATGTTGATGAATGTATCAACCGATGTCAACACCTTAGGTCGTTTAGCTCCAATGGGTTTTAACTTGGGACAAGTTTGGACATGTCTAGGGCATCTAGAAATTATCTTACTATTTGGAAATATATTTTTGGACATACTTGTCTCGCTTGAAATCGTTTTGCGCATATTATGTATGGATTATGAGTTACGCCACTTAATTTTAGATTTCTAGCCCAACCCTTTCACTTGGATATTCATTCTCGCAAGTGCCTCAAATCACCTCATGTTGATATATGTCAAGGAAAAGTTTAGCTTGCGAACTCAAACCTTTCATTGGGATATTCATTCTCGTAAGTGCTTCAAACTATCTCATGTTGATATGTGACAAGGCAAAAAGTTTGCTTGATAAGTCTAAACCTTTTCATTTGGATATTAATTCTCATAAGCAAACCACCTCATGTCGATATATGTCAAGGCAATTTTGTATAGTACCATGCAATGTGGTTTGGTTATGATCATTTTACTACAAGATTTGTTTTTGTATTGTTTTTTCATAGACGAAAGTATTAAGTGGTTTAACAACACCCTCAGTTGATTTGCAGCTTATGAAACAAACAAATAAAACTAGATGAACCTTACACTATAGAAAAAGAAGATAATGTATAATTTTACATTTTTACAACCATGAAATATGCATTGCAAAAATAGGCCTTTCCTTGAAAGTCTTTTAGGGTTCTAGGGTTCTAGGGTTTAGGATGTAGGGTTTATGTGGTTTCCTTGACAACATCCTTTTGTTGATGCAACTGCTTTTTGTTCGCTTTTTCGGGTAACTTATTAAAATTTAATTTAAGTCTGAAGAAACTGAGGAGGAGGCCAAGGAGAAAACCAAGCAAATCAATGTTAACAACAGGCCTCAAGATCTTTTGTTTCTCTGGTGTGAAAGGCGGATAGCGGATCATCACATCTCCCACAAAGGGCCTAGATAGCACCGACTTCATGTGGCTAAAAGTGTCGAAGCTAGATTTTCCGTGATATTTTCCATGCCCGCTTTCACCGGTGCCTCCGAATGGCATCTCTTGAACACCAAACTACATTTATTTCACATTTCCAACAAGTCATCAGATTTCATTTCATTCATTATACTTGTAGTAGTAGTAATCAGATGTCATGGCATTAAAGTAGTGTAGTAGTAGTAGTAGTCAGATGTCATTTCATTATACTTGTAGTAGTAGTAATCAGATGTCATGGCATTAAAGTAGTGTAGTAGTAGTAGTAGTCAGATGTCATTTCATTATACTTGTAGTAGTAGTAATCAGATGTCATGGCATTAAAGTAGTGTAGTAGTAGTAGTAGTCAGATGTCATTTCATTATACTTGTAGTAGTAGTAATCAGATGTCATGGCATTAAAGTAGTGGTAGCAGCAGCAGCAGCAGCAGCAGCAGCAGTAGTAGTAGTAGTAGTAGTAGTAGTAGTAATAGTAGTAGTAGTCAGATGTCATTATATTACACCAGTAGTACTATGTTTAAGATTATCATAGCTTCAACAATATTGAATAACTTGCTCATTCACAAAGTATATAATCATAGCAGTATGTTTAAGATTATCTTAGCTTCAACAGCATTCAATAACTTGCTCATTCACAAAGTATATAATCATAGCATCAACATACACACATTTGTTTGATAACTTACTTGTAGGGACACTTCATTCACTACCAGTGATCCGGTCGAAGTTTCATCCTGAACTCTCCTCTTTACGTTTGCATCATTCGTGAAGAGGTATAAAACTAGAGGTTTGGGCCTTGAATTCACAAAGTCGATTGCATCGCTGATCGACTCCACCTGTGAGACACAAATTTTTGGCATATCCATGCTTTCAATAACTTTCGCAACATAGAGAGCCAAATTGAATTAAGAGAAAGTTAAAGTGAAATAAATTGGCTTGAAATTCTCAGGGAGAGACCGTTATGATTGGAAGTATTGGACCAAATATCTCCTCCGTCATAACTTCAGAATCCAATGGTGGATTGAGCAGAATAGTTGGTGCGAGAAATCTGCATACAGATTTTTGTCAACTATTACACAATGTGTATGTTTTTTTCCAATCAACAAGAAAGGAAAAATGTGCTAAAGAAAATCTAATTCATAATAGTGCATACATTGTGTTTTCGTTGTAATCACCACCATGCACAATGGTTTTCCTAACATTCTGAGGCTGCAAAAAACTTCTAAGGCGGTCAAAATGCCGTTTATTCACAATTCTCGTAAAATCAAGAGACCTCTCTGGAGTTTTGGTGAAGAAATCCAGTACTGTCTTCTTAAGAGTCGCAATCTTCCAAATCAAAATGTAAAAAAGTGTGAGACTAAAGAAGTTTTTGAACAAAAAAAGCTCAAAATCAATAAGATTTCATTGAACATCCAAAAGACAAAAAATAATTGAAATGAAACAAAAAAAAGAAACTAAAAAATTACAGAGCAAAATGACTAAAATCACCAGTTGTGGAGCAATTGACTGCACAACTAGAACATAATCAGGAGCAACACATGCTTGACCACTATTGATTCCCCATTTGCCCATCGTAAGTCGTCTTCCCATAACCTGACAATAATATGCAATCTCAAAAATGAGCAATTTCTTCTATGTACTAAAAAGTATAGAAACCATATATGTGCCACATGTTTTTTTCAAGAGAACATTATATGATGTGAGGGATCTCTTCATTCAGGAAAAACACTTTGCATAGAGAATATAGTTTTTGAGTCTTTACTGCCAAATCAACTGCTGTGTCCACGATGACTGGACACTTCCCACCGAGTTCTAATGTAACTGGCGTAAGATGCTTCGCAGCAGCCGACAAAACAATCTTTGCTACTCTGGAGCTTCCTACAAAACTCAAAATCTTTTCATTCCACTTGAAGTCCGGAGGTCCATATCTTACAGAAAAATGTAGACGGTATAAATATCTTTTACACCAAAATTATAGTTATTAACTAGCAATATCAAACTGCTAGAGCTCATCATGGTTTTTAATCACGGGCCTGCTTGCTCAGAAACATTGCTTGTGATGAAAAGATCCCTCGACTGACCTAACCTGTAAAGAAAATCTTGTCCCATTTCTGTTCTAATAATTCCTGATTCACTGGGATGCCTCCTTGCACCACTTTGACCGCACGTTTGTCCATATACATTGGGATGAGCTTTGCCAATAGATCTGACACGGCAGGCGCAACTTCAGACAGCTTCAGCACCACTGCATTTCCGGCTGCTATGGCTCCCACAAGTGGTTCCATGGCAAGATCTAATAAGAAAAAAAATGACGGGACATTCTTGATTATACGCTTTTTTGTTTAACTTGCGAAATTCTAAGGATGCAAACACTACATATCTAAACTCTGCATAAAAGCCAATATAAATTCTTACTTATTGGGAAATTCCAGGTTGAAAATATCAACACTGCACCAAGTGGCTCGGCAATGATTTCACAAGCTGAAGGCTGTATTAATAACGGCAACTTAATCTGTATTATAAATCCATAAAAATTTTCAGCTTATAAAATGTGATGTTGGAAATATTAATGATTTGATAAACACCTGCATTTTTCTTGTCATAATAAAAGATCAATTACCTTTGTTGATTCTGTCCATGCTTTTAAATTTTTCTTCATTAGTTTGCAAGCATTCATGACAAAGCCAATCTGGCAGCAACAGCGAGATTTTTCAGTTAAATCTAATTTATCTATCTGTGAAAATATATGTGAGAAGAAACAAAATTGAACATGGGTTATTGCTTGATATTTGAAAGTAGAATCGACGTGCAAAGTTGCACTAGGATATCGTGGAATGTAAAATCATTCATATATGAGTGCTCATTTTTTCTTTGAAGAAGAACAGGAAGAAGAATTACAGAATGAAGTTGCATTGTGATATAGAGGAATGCATATTAGGAATAGGTTTGATTCCTCTTGTATTTCTTTTTCTTTTCTGGGCATGTGTAGTGGAAATTAGGTATAACATTTTTCATCTCTTCAGTTTTCAATAGATCTTGTCATTACTGAAGATCCGCATTCACAGAAAAAGAAGATTTGACACATGAAGTCACATCATATCGTGGGAAGCTGATGAATTTTTCCATGGAATGCTAGTTTGTATAAATGACTGCGTCGAGAAGAAAGCAGAAATTGAGTTTCCATTGCTCTTTATGTTGAGAGGATTCTTGCTTTGCAAGGTTAAGATGGTTAAACATCAACATCTTGAATGCTTGAAGATGCATATTTTTTCAGTCTTGAGTCCATAAAATTTATGCAACTTCATAGGCCAATTCTTCTTCCTCAAGGAAACAGAAAAGCGGAAAAAATAAACAGACATCTATGAATTCTTGCTTTGCAATGTTAAGATAGTTGAACATCAACATTTTGAATGCTTGAAGATGCATCTTTTTCATTCTGAGTCCATGAAATTTATGCAACTTCATATGCTCATTCTTCTTCAAGGAAATAGAAAAGAGGAAAAACAAAACAGACATCTATGAATGATTGATTACACAAGAAATGCAGCTCATTCTTCATGTAGAAGAGAGAGAGAGAGAGGAGCATAGGCATACTTCATTAGAGTAGACTTCAAAAGGAGATTTCCCAAGGTCTGTGAAGGCAGCCTGACAGAGCTGGGACTCGTGTTTGGTGAGGAGGTTAGCGATGGCATCGAGCTGTTGGATCCTCCACTGCAAGGACCGAGTGAGACCACTCTTGAAAGCCATGCGAGCTTCCATGTTCACATTCCTGATGCTCATACTTTGCTGCTCTGGCTCTGCACCTAGATCCATCGCCATTTCCTCTCACTCTCTCTACACACTGGGGGGGTCTCTGTAGCTACAAGCATGCATCTGTAGCACACAGACAGGGAGAAAAAGGCATGATATACAGATGGATATGGAAATCACTCTCACTTCTTTTGTGACCTAAGCCTTTTCTGTTGTGACAACACAAAAAACCTCCCATCCCCATCCCCTCCTCCATCTCCATCTCCATCCACAAGTTCCACAACATTAAGGGAGCAGAGTATCTATCTGTCTATATACTTTGCAGGTATTGATGCATGCAGGTTGGCTATCTGTCTGCCTATCTGCCTGTCTGTATCTCTGTATATACATATATGTATGTATATGCATGTGTATGAAGGTAGGCTATCTTTATGTATGTACCTATGGATGGATGGATGCATTCATGTATGTATGGATGGATGTATGCATACATGCATGCATGCATGTATGTATGCATAGATAGATGGATGGATGCAAGTATGGTGTATGTATGTATGGATGGATGGATGGATGTGTGTATGTTATGTATGTATGTATAGATATATGAATGTGTATATACATATTGACATACATACAATCATACACACAACCATACATCCATGAATGGATGGATGGATGTGTGTATATACATACACATAGACATACATACAATCCTACACACATTCCATCCATCCATGAATGTGTACGTGTATGTATGTATGTATGTCAATATGTACGGATCGATGTGTGCATGCATGCATGTATGTTATGTAAGTAAGTATCTATGTATGTGATATGTTATGTATGTATGTAGGTATGTGTACGTGTATGTATGTATGTCTATATGTACGGATCGATGTGTGCATGCATGCATGTATGCTATGTATGTATGTGTTATGTTATGTTATGTTATGTGTACATGTATGTATGTATGTAATATGTTATGTGTACGTGTATGTATGGATGGATGTATGTATGTATGTATTTCAAGCGTGTGCGTGTGTGTCTATTATGGATGTGACCATCACATTGGCAGCTTTTCGTGCTTTTACCGCTTTTTTGGCCGGTCTTTTTCTTCTTTGGTCATTTATGACTCCTTATCTAACGAACACCAAAATAGGTGCTTTCTTAATGACTTTTCATCCTTCAGATCTATAATCTATGATCTATCCTCTCTTTCTCTCTCACACACACACACATATGTAAAACAGTAAATATATATGTAGTAAATAGTTATGTATGTATGTATATGTTAAAACTTATATGTGTATGGATAGATCGATATAAAGGATGCATCTTTCACATATACTTTGTGATTCATTGATACGGAACTCTCGATTACTATTTTGTAATGCATCCACCCTCCGTAGCTTGGTGTCAAGTTACGTATGCATGAATAATTGCCAGCCAATATAGATGAAAGATGCATCCTCTCTCGGATACTTTTGGCCACATCCACGGAATAAATGCATTTAATCATTTGTCCTTACTATGGCCAATAGTCAAGACAAGCTCACAATATGTTGCTTTCTATTAGCTTCACCATGAAAATTTATTCAAACTTTGTTAGAGCTTTTTTATTGCTTTTGTTTAATGTTTCAAACAAAATAGCTTTCCTTCCCTTAAATCATCGGACTTAATTAATGATCGTGAGATGGTACTATAACAAGTTATTATCAGTGAATCATTTGTCATTACTTAATTTAGATAATATCTTGAAATATTAATGTAGCTTGGCTGTTACGAGGTCCATCCACATATCCAATGGTTTTATCTCGTGTTATGATTTCTTCATGTGCAAGGTGTCATGCTTTATGTGGATGTGCATGTGAAAACGTGAGTGCGACCACTGGTGTCTTGAACCATGGAATACAAGGTTAAGGCTAGTGTCTTTACAGTTTGTCGAACTTGAACATCAATGGTGGAGGAGTGTATATGTACATGAGCCCTGAAACTTCGCTATTCAATATATGCAGGAGCACTTATTGCCGTGCTCATAAATTCTTGAGTTTAGATGGGCACGTGAGTGTGGGCTTTCTTGTTTTGGTGAGCACTGAGTATTGGGGTGACAATAGTGCATATGAGAATGTGTGTGCCCAACTACATGCAAAAATGGGTATTTGTGTGTGACAAACAATCCGCATGTTTATGTGTGTATACATATGTGCGCACTTAGCGTGAAATCCACAAGTGCATGTGATACTTTTAATATTTATTTGCTTGGGTTTAGAAGTTTATATGGAGGTTTTTGTGGGAATTTATATAGATGTGGAATTGTATAATTAATCAAATTATTTTTTATGTGCACAGAATATTTGTGTTTTTTATGTGTGAATGAGCTTTTCGCCTATATATTTATATGTGTTGGTTTTGGTTAATGTGTAGGAGGGGTCGTTATATAAATAAATTAAATTGAGGTGAGTGTGGTGGCTTAGGAGTTTTAGTTTTTAATGTGTTTGTCTTTGCTCTTCTTTTTTGCCGCTCAAGCGGTGTGAATCCTAGGCTCAATGTCATGCATAAGATCGAGTGGTCGGACTTGAACCTATACTAGGTTCGCGTAACTTAATTGACCATTAAATATTCTCTTCATGGTGGATAACCATGAAGGAACATATGTATTGAGTAAATGACTAGGAGGGACGATGTCCACCTCCTCGTCTATTGCATACGATGTTGTCTCTCTCATGTAGTATTGATGCCAATTTGCAATACTACTCATTGCGCCCCCCCATTGTCATGCAAAGGCTCTACAAAAAGAGTTCTCTCATGATGAATAAACACATGGTAGAACTCAATGAGTGAGTTCTGTTATATGGGCTCTCATCAAAATAACCATTTAGGGTTCTAATGTGGAATCACGATTGAAGACCATGTGTTCTATGGTGGAGAATAGTAGTCTATTGTGGCATCATGATAGAAGTCGATGTGTTTTATGGTGGAGGATAATACTTTATTGTGGTACAATGATAGAGCTCAGTGTATTGTATCATGGAGGGCTACCCATGAAGGAATCCTTTTGGGTTCTCGTGTGGCACGATGGAACCCATTGAATATTCTCCTCGTGGTAACATTTGTATTGAGGACTCTCTTTCCTAGAGGCATGGACAAGGGGAAATTTTGATTGTGAGGTAAGTAACGGTTGATTCCACGAGCATGACTTAAATGGGAGAATGCCGAATCAAAAGGTTTGGAGTTACAAGTTTGAATCCCACTACTTGTCAAATTATTTAGTAAATTATCAGTTTTTCCTTTTCGTCGAAATTGAGTTCACCTGTACTCGTTTGTGGAGAAAAGAAAAAATAACACCAATTTCTTAGTAGCGACTCTAGATGGATGTAAACTTGTATAGCAGAAGATATTGGTCCAATTAGGCCCACCCTAAAGAGTGACTCCACAAGTTCTATAAGGACACAAAACTTGTTCTCTCATTAAAACCTTACCAATCAATTCTTTCATGTCGAGTCATCGTGGACGATGAGTGGCCCAATTGGCCTAAAAAGAAAATGTGTCTGCAAGCTCAACGAGAAAATGAACCTTTTCACTTATGGAGAGCCTTACCAAGAACTTCATTTGTGTTGAACCTAATTTGAGTTTTCGTAACTTGTACCTTGGATGGTTACACTTCAAACGGTCACTATCTAATCATGAGGGGTCATCTTCCTCACAATAGGATAATTGAGGATTGGGATGCGTGGCACGTCATTGGCAAAGACCATGTCATACTTCAATGCATAAAAGCACTTAACTATCCACTCCATGCAATTGTGGAAGCCTTGAAGGCTTTGTAAGTTAAACCAACATTAACACACTCCCAATCACTACTACAGTGTACACTAATTAAAAATATATGTTTGTCTTAATTAAATTGATAATTATTCAATGAGAAACATAAGAGGTGTCTTGATTAATTAGTGTTCAAAAGTTACATTTAGGAAATTGGTTGTTACTAGATGCAAAAGGGAGAGAATGAGAACCGAAAGGGTGCCCTAAAGTTCGGTCCCTACGATGTCATGATGTGGTAGAATCAAAGGTGAAATGTATGGAAATGAGGGGGGAAAGAGAAGATGTAGAAATCGATATAAACATAATAACAAAAAATCAATGTTTTGGTGGTTAAGAATGCATAAGGTTTAAATCTTAGCACGCGTGAGGGCATTAATTACCTTCCTTTTAACATTTTGATGGAGGGAGTGGGTGAGCAATGGGTGAATATGTTTTCCCACTATGTACATATATACAAGGAAGTTGAAGGTCATTTTTTGTTCGACTCTTGAGGTCGCTATCTTTCAAAGTTTAGGTTTTCTTCTTCTTCTTCTTCTTCTTCTTCTTCTTCTTGCTTGGAGTTTTAGGGTTGGGAGAGTGTTGTGTGAGATTGGGGTTTGCACCACAGTGAGAGGGAGAGAAAGAAAGGGAGCACAACGTCGACAAAAGGTAAAGGAATTCCTCCACCCAAGTAAGCTTTCCTCAACTTTGAGATTTTCTCGAGTCCAAGCTTCAAATTGATAGTTTTATCACCCTTTTGTTGCTTCTTCTAACGATCATAATTCGCTTGTGAATTAAAACTTATAGGTATATGTAGAGACGATTTTGAACCCATCTAAATGGGGTGAGAAGAAATTACTACAAGAAAGAGTTAGGGGATTATCCTTGGCTTGATATAGCGAGTCTACGATCAAGAATAACTATACCTTGGTCATAGTAGGCATATCGTGCACCCTCATGATTTGTTACCCCGTAATGTTCGATTTATTCGCAACGCTCAGACATTCAAAACCCAAAACTTACAATGTTAATAATGAGCTCTCTTGCTCATTTTACAATTTTCAAGATCTCCCTTGTCGGATAAAAATACCGTCCTATTTTCTTAGCATGGATGATTGCTTTTTATTTGAGCATGCACTTGTCCTTATCTTTCATGGGTGCTTGGTTCGCCAAAATGTATGCACACTATTCACATTTACCACATGTTTTTTGTCATCACTTAGACATGGTAAATAATATTTTCATTCGATCTCCTCTAATGGGTTTTGAACCCTTGATTGACCTCAACTGTGGTTTTTTGATACTCGACTTAAAGTGGTATAATCAGTCATTATTGTATAATTTCTAATTCTTTCCCATTACTAAACAAGAATAAAGAAGTTATTCCATTGATTGTCTCCTCAACTAAATTATGCATTATGTAAGTAAGAATTAAGAGTAGTGTGACAGAAAATAATGCCTTATTTTATGTAAACTCATATTTCTTTTGTAAAATTCTTGTGAGCTTAATGTTTTTGAGTTAAGATATTTAGCATTTCCCAAATGTATGCAATGAACATGTTTATATTGTACTTTATGTCTCAACTACTCAATGAAAAGTGGCAAAGGTTGATGCTCAATGGGCTTGAGTGTGAATGGGACCCTTTAGACTTTCCAACAATAAACGCTCTCATTGTAAAATGGATTTTGGTGGTCCAACTATGGAATTGCCACTTCTTTACACACATATACTTCACTCTCATTAATCAAGATAGCTATGTTTCTTATCTACCAATATATTTAATTGGAATATATATATTTCTTGAATGTGTCTACAGAATAGCTTGGAATGTGTCTACAAAATAACTTTCAGATTAGTTGACTAGTTTTCTCTACTTTGGAGTACATAGATTGCTTTCCTCAAACCATCATCTTATAAAAATGAGTTGGGAAAAATATTTTGTATGTTGTTGTTATGACTTTTCTAAAAACTAATGGAAGGATATGTTCTTTTAAAATATATATATATATATATATATATATATATATATTTCTCGATTACTTTTGTGGTTAGTTGTGTATGAACCTATGATATGTTTATGTTGAAGTATCAATTCCAAAGACTAATTTCAATGGTGTAATGTTAGGATGAGTAGAAAATTAGTTATCCTAGGACTTGGACAAAACCGTAACGACATGTGCCACATGGATATCTAACTAATTTCTCATTTCTAGATCTTGAGACTCTATTACTAAGGACGTTCAGATTGATTGCCCCTCCAATTCTCAACTTTCAAGGTATAATACTAGATAGTATTCACTGGTTTTGGATGTCAATGATATTCAACGTTTATCACTTTGTCCTTGATGGGGGTCTCAAGTTGTTGTAGTATAGGAGGTAGCAAGTACCCTTTATATAGCTCAACACCCAAGGCTCTTAGACCACCATGTGTCATAGTTCCATATGGGCTTGTCTAAATACTAGATAACTAGTTTCCCAAATATCATGCCTCTGACCCATTAAAACTAGTTTTAGGATTGGTTCGTAGTTTTGGATGTCAATGATATTCAACGTTTATCACTTTGTCCTTGATGGGGGTCTCAAGTTGTTGTAGTATAGGAGGTAGCAAGTACCCTTTATATAGCTCAACACCCAAGGCTCTTAGACCACCATGTGTCATAGTTCCATATGGGCTTGTCTAAATACTAGATAACTAGTTTCCCAAATATCATGCCTCTGACCCATTAAAACTAGTTTTAGGATTGGTTCGTAATTTTATGCATATAATAATCGCATTCTCCACGAGTCTCTACGTGACCTCCGAACCAATAGACCTATCAGATCTAGTTCCAACTTTGTGGAACATTTCGATCCTATTTTTTGCCTCCCTAACAATACTCCTACGATTATGTCTACAACCACAATGCTGACTTTAAGTGAGCCAAGTTCAAAGATTTATAGGGTAAGCTTGGTTTGTGCCAGTAGTCGAAAATTTCTCTCCTCATATGGAAGATTTATCAACCTTTCTCACCAAATTTGAAGCAACCTTCATGGAGTTTGACACTTGATGATCCTCGACGAACAAACTTTACAACCAATAATAAGGATCTAGGGTAGTGTTGGTGTATGCATCGAAGTTGCACAAGCTCGTTTGCGATGTGAATTACAATGACTATGTTCTCCTTGACCAACTCTATTGTGGGTGCAATATCTTGCTCAACATATTTACATTTTCAGAGGGACAATGTCAACTTTGGAGATGACAAAAACTCTAGACCAATCAATGTGGAACTAATCATGCTTGCAACAATCATATCAAATCAAGGAGTTAATCAAACAATATGGTGTTTGTGGTTGCTCCTTAAGTAGCTTTAGATCCAAACCGGCCTTGCTTGAACGATGGAAAGAGCAATGGGGGTTCCCTTGCTACCATTGTAGGCAAGAATAGGATCTAATGTACCAGTTTTGGACGACCCTTACAAATTCGGCGACATCTGGCCCGAAGATGTGTATCATCCAAGGAACGTTAGCGTGGGCGTACTCCCATGATCTTCACTTTAAATGAGCTTCTTCATAAATCTTCCATCATTGAATGGACATGACACTTGTTTGTAATTGTAGAGTGGTCAATGATGCGTCATTTTATTCCTAGTTAGATAACAATAAATCTCATCCTCACAAATGTTGTTAAGCTCCACAAACTCCTAGATAACATTGTGTTGGATCTTGGGTGACAATTCATCTCACTTTTTTGGAACATTTCTTTCAACTTTTTTGGAATTGATTAACCTTATGGCCTTTTGACTTCACATAATTGTGTGGAAAGGTTATCCATTATCGAAGGCCACTTGGGAACTCATTTTTCGCCTTAGTAATGCACATGATGGGGTCTTTGAGTACTATCACCATCATCCACAAACAGTTACTTTGAATCGAAGTCGGCAATAAGAGGAGGGGATGATGTTTTGACCCCTACCTAGAATGTGACATCTAACCATGTCAACTCCGTGCACCTCACGGATGCACCTCTATATATCCATGGGGTTATACCTCCCATCGATGTCGTTGGCTTAGGTATGGGGCAACATATCCCCTTTTGGCGGCGAACCGAGCAAGGGTAGTTGTCAAGTACCTTTGACCTACTAGGTCACTTAGCGTTTGTGCGGTTAAGACTAATCTCTCAATCTCTTGCTCTACACTCTCAAGCACTTAGAACAAGTAGACGGAAAGTAATATATTTATTTCACCACTCTTGATATAAGAAGGTTAGTACCAATCAAGGGAGAGAGATTAGTGTTTACTCATTAAACAATATCACTAATCTCTCTTAGAATCTTAACTCACAAAGAAGGAGATAGAGAGGAGGTTTAAGGCTATAATCATTAGGAGATTCTTAAGATTGAGAAGAAGCAAAGTCACAACAACTACAAGGTGACTTTTATAGCTTCTCCATCATGGGTGTGACCCTTTCACACTAGGCCGTCCCGTTGGCTTGTCTCTGCCTTGGATGACTCTACTTGTGTTTTCCTTGGTTGCTCGGTGGCCCCAGTTTGTGCACTCTTCTTCATGACCGGTGTGTTGTGTGCTATATGCTTAACACTAACTAATGTAAAAAGCAGGAGAGAGTGTATTATAGCAAGGTTGAGAAAAGGGTGTATTTGTGGCTTGCCATGTTTAAGGCTATAAGGTTGCATGTTAATTCATGCATGGCTTCTCGATTGTATAAAAGGGAGTCTTCATCATAGTTGATTTTGAAGAAATTCAACACAAGTAATTGAACACTAGCTTCTTGTTTTGTCCCCATATCTTGTTTTCTTACACTATATTGAACTTCCTATTCTCAAATCCTTCTACCATATGTGGGTTGTTGCAAGGATCAGAAGAGTACTTTGAGCATATATATATGTTAGTCTCAATCGTCTTAAAAATGTCATGCTCGAGAAAATAAATTGCATGGAAAATGAACTAGCTCTGTCATTCTAATCATTATTTTGTGAGAATTGGCAAACATTATTCTTCGAAATGCCTAGATCATGCTTGCATTGTTACTATATTCCCTCTAGGTAATGACCCTTGTCATAGTAGGCTTCAATTCTATGGGAGAATAGACAAATATCATTCTTTAAATTATATCACTACTATATTGCCTCTAAGTGACAACCCTTTCATACTATATTGCACCTAGGTAACAAGCCTTTTCCCACTATATTGTGTAGGTAACAAACCTTTTCATACTAAATGGGCTTTAGGTATCAACCATTTTCATAGTATATAGCCTCTAGGTAACAACCCTTTTCAAATTCTGTTTCAATGGAAGAAACTAATAAACATTTAGTTAAACCTATGTAAATATGTATACTAGTAGCGTGTTTTGGTTGAGTAAAATCAATAAAATAATTAAAATCAACCTATTTTTTAAGCGTTCGAGATATGGAGATAGAAATTTAGGTCTTCGAGGTATGAACCATGGACTAGGAAGATAGATATACGCAATCTCAATATTTAAAATGCTCTTTACATGTAAATGGGCGAAAAAGTAATAGAATATATCGAACCTCACTACTTTTTACGCATTTAAGATAATATAAAGTTCTTGGAAGTATCAAATTGCATGCTTAAATTTTGCTTTAGTAATATGATTCCATGAACTCTTGTTTGGTTGTGGTAGAGAGAAGATCCGAACCAGCAAATAGAAGTGTGCCATGAAGGTAATCATGAAAATCATGCACGATGTGAAATTTGTACATATATTGAGGTTCTCGCTTAAAGGCATTATCGGGAAAGACATTTTATAATGTGCTTATATGCCTCTAAGAATTTGAGAATGCAACGTACGAGACGCCAACGCATTTACGGAGCAATGGGGAGAGACCAATTTGCTATCTAGGTGTTATGCAACATTCACCCTACCTATCTAACCGTTTTTCAAAAGATAACTTTTATAGTGTACGACTAACAAAATGACTATTCTAATAAATAGTAAATAGTAAGTGGCTAGTTTATGTGTAATAAACTTGTTATGTCATACAACTCCTTGTACTCCCAAGGTTGTATGACAATCTAGAATAATTTTAAACAAAATCAACATAAGCGATGTTCAAAACAACACATGTGACGGCATAAATTGAACTTGGAAATCATGTTATTAATACTACATCAAACCACATAAGATTGTAATACCGCATCAAACCACGCACGTGATGGCATACTGCAATACCATAACTCTTTTTTTGGGACACTAGCGATGGATTAACACTTGGAATGATCAACAAGTCGAATATACCATCCAAGCTTCGTAAACAATAAGGCACAATCAATGTTCCTTGTGAAACATGGCATTTGCATAAATTTTCAGAGTACACTTCTTAGAACAACAAAGGCCCCAACTCAAAGGAGCAATGTTGACACAAAAACCCCATGTGACCAAGCATCATAAATAATTCTCATAAAGGATTATGGAGAGACATGAACGCATAAAGAGGAAGAGAAATGGAAACAACCAACATCCTTCCAAGGCATTAAAATGAATAGATTTTGTGTTGAGAATGTTAAGAAAATCCATGAACAACACACATCATACACAGATGAAGAGTTAACAACCTTCCAATCTATGGTCATAACAAGTTTAAAAGGCTTCTTGTTCCACACAATGCCTTATTGTGGTTTCGCAAATGTGTGATTATATATAAAATGCTAATATTGATGTGCACATTGGCCACTTGCACATAAGATCAACCACAAGGACAACAAGATGGACGAGATGGAAAAGCAAACAGTGAATGGGAAGAGATGAGATGGAGCGTAATTATTCCATTAAGTTATTGGGAATTGTAGGAGCGATTTGTTCTCGATACAAAATAAATACCAAGTAGGCATCATGCATATGAATAACATACATGGTCAATATGCATTGAGAGCTTCGAATCACCCATAACATTTTTGCAATAAAAAATGGGAATAATGACCATGTTTCCTTCTTGACGAGCATATGGATGGCATACTAGAAAAAAAAACTCCTACCAAAAACAAGAACACAACACAAATTGTGGGGTTTTACAACTTTAGCAAAGTAAATTGCACGTCATTAAAACTTGTTTTTCTCCTCAACATTAGTGTGCTCTCTCAATGTTCCTTTTTGTTTTTACAAGTTTCCACGAGAAGGAAAGGAAAGGAAACCAGGTGGAAAGTTTTAAGTCAGATGGACGAAGTTCCTAACGAACACACACGCTCCTCCGATGTTCACGACGGGTTGGTATACATACATACATACATACATACATACATACATACATAAATACATACATACACATGCCATTGGGTTGAGGGAAAAGAGGCACGAACCCCCCTCCTTAGTAAGATTGGATTGGAGTTTCGATATCACATCATGTTCCAATGCAATGAGTTAACAAATACATACATACACATGCCATTGGGTTGAGGGAAAAGAGGCACAAACCCCCCTCCTTGGTAAGATTGGATCGGAGTTTCGATATCACATCATGTTCCAATGCAATGAGTTAACTGCACCTAGCTATATAGCTAGATATGCTTACGATGCCACACTCCCTGGGATCGTGCCAGTAGATATAGATAGGAATGACACTGTTCGGGGGCACAAGATGGGCGGGTGCCCATGATCGTCCGTCCGGGGGCACAAAATGGACACCCATGAAAGGTACGTGAGCACAAGATGGAGACCCATGATCCGGTAATTGTGTCCGTGAGCACAAGATGGACACCCATGATCTGGTAATTGCGTCCGGGGGGCATAAGATGGTTGGTCACCCATCATTCGGTGATTGTATTGGGGGGCACAAGATGCGAGGGCCATGATTCTGTAGAGCATGATGCACACGAGCTATACATGTTCGGTCGGCACGACAATCGTTGGTTGGTTCGCCCAAATGGGTCCAAAAGTAATTTGGATGATTATTGTTATTTGAAGGGGGGGGGGGATGGGGGGGGGAACAAGTGAAACAAAAGAATGGATGGGTTTCTCTGTTTTTTTGGTCAGGAAAAAAGGGGTTAGGGGGGGATTTTGATACAAAGATGGATGATGATACATGCATGAATGAATGAATACATCATGGTGCATGAATGAATGAGTATAGAATGATGCATGATGAATCAATGCATCATGATGGGATGGGATGGGATGCATGATAAAATGAATGGATGACTGTATCCAGATGCATGATGAAATGAATGAATGAATGACTGTATCCAGAAGATGCATGAATGGGATGATGATGGCTTTGATGATGATGAATGGATGAATGCTCCGGTGATGCATGTGATGGTGATGGTGATCCAATGAGGAGGCATGCATATGGTGCTTCTAGGGGAATGGTTGAATGCATCTGGATGGTGATGGTGATGACGACAATCAGGATGCATGCATATGGTGCATCTTGATGAATGGTTGAATGCCTGTGATGGTGATGATGATGGTGATGGTGATGATGATGATGAATGCATCTGGATGCCTGATGCCTGTCATGGTGATGGTGATGGTGACGAGGATGAGGATGATGAATGCATCTGGATGAATGATTCCTGTCATGGTGATGGTGAGGAGCATGATGAATGCATCTGGATGCCTGAATGAATGCATCTGGATGACTGATGCCTGTCATGGTGATGGTGATGAATATGATGAATGCATCTGGATGCCTGATTGAATGCATCTGGGTGCCTGATTGAATGCATCTGGATGACTGATGCCTGTCATGGCGATGGTGATGAGCATGATGAATGCATCAGAATGACTGATGCCTGTCATGGTGATGGTGATGAGGATGATGATGGCTATGGCTATGGCTATGGCCATGGATTGATGAAGATTACTCAGAAGATATGGAGGACTTGAACGATGAGGTTGTTGCAGAGCGGGCAAGCTCCGCGCTCTGCGAACAGCTGCTTGCTGCAGCTCCTGCAGAAGGTATGGCCGCAGGGGATTAGGGCAGCCCCTCTCCGCCCCACCATACACACACAGCACTGCAGAGGATCGTTCGCCATCGCCATAGCCCTTCCCTTCTTCTTTTTCTTCGTCTTCTTCTTCTTCTTCTTCTTCGTCGCCTTCATCTTCGTCTTCACCTTCTGTTCTTCTCCTTCTTGATCTTCGTCTTCTTCATCTTCATCTTCGTCTTCATCTTCATCTTCATCTTCTTCCAATCCATCGTCTTCTTCTTCTTCTTCTTCTTCTTCTTCTAATTTCTGCTGCAGAGATAGTTCTTCGCGATCACAGACCATCCCTGGTTGCTGCTGCTGATGCTGCACTTCTTCCTCTTCCTTCTCTTCATGTAGCAGCGCCATTAACGATGTCCTTCCTCCTCCGCCTGCGCTCGGCTCCACAGCCATCGCCATCGCCATCGCCACTGCCACTGCCTCCTCCTCCTCCTCCACCTCCTTCTGGGCCGAAGCTTCCATGGATCCTTGACCATCCGCCCTCTCTAGCATCAGAAACTTCTCCAAAGGCTGTAACGTTTCCGCTCCTCCTCCTCCTCTCCTTTGCTCTGACATTCGATCCACTCCTCCAGCCCCACTGCTCTCTGCACCATCTCTGTTGTTACAGCTCTGATGGTGGTGGTGATGATGGCTGTATTGATCCATCCCTCCATTGCTCTGGTTCCTAACCCTAATCTCCACTGCATTTCTCTGGCTGTTGCTACTACTGCTGCTGCTGCTACTACCACCACTATTGTCTGATCTAGAGCAACCCGCTACCCCACCTGCTCCTCCTCCCTCCGCCGTAGCTACCCTCTGCTGCAGGTGATGACTCTGCAGCAGACATGGCGATTCTTCCAGCTTTGTGTTCAAGCGATGATGAGACAACCACTGCATCTCCTTCCCATTATTACCGCTGCAGTGCTGCTTCAGCGACGATCGCGCCATCTGCATCCTCTTGATCGTCATCCATGGCTTCTTCTTGCTGTAATTCCCACCATTCGTGATCGAACTGTCGAAGGAGGCACCAAGAACTGAAGCACCACAGTAGTCGTTCACCATCTCTGGACGCTTGGACGATGAAGAAGACGACAGTGATGAGGAGGACGACGATGGTTCTTCTTCCTCTATCTTCAATTCTGAGTATGTTGCTCCTTCCTCCTGCGGCCATGGCTCCACCTCTGATTTCTGCCATGGGTTAATAAGCCGCCCTGCCTCACTCCATGATTCACGACTGTGTGCAGTATTTGAGCTTTCATGGTCTGCAGATGGATCCATGATCGCAGCACCAGCAGCGCCAGAAGAAGAAGAAAAAGAAGCAGGTGAGTTAGAATGATCCCCATAGCTATGGCGAGCCCCAGGATTCTTTCCTGCAACGCATCCTCCCCCGCCTGCTACTGCTGAAGCTCCAGCTCCAGCTCTATCGCCATCGCCATCGCCATCTCCATCTCCATCTCTACTTGTACTGCAGCCACTGTGTACCTGTCGCGTTCGTTCTTGCCGCTGCCTCTCCATGATAGATTCTGCAAGAGACAGCCAGTAGGCTTCATCCAAGACCAAATCCTCGTCTAGGCGCTGTGGGCCTGCACCAGTGGCACTGCCATCGCCACTGCTAGCATAGAACGCCATGGCATCATGGGAGCTAGATCCTCTGCAGCTTATGGTGGGGTAAGCACCCACAGTGCCATGGAGCTGAGAAAGATCAGCTATGGCGGATGGGAGGGGCCTCTGATGCTCCATCTCCTCCACCAGTATCCCGCTCATGTATCCACTGCTACTGCCACACGAGAACACTCTCCCTCCCACCTGCTGCCATACTCGCCTCAAGCTCTTCCTCCGCGTGTGCAGAGACGACGAAGATGAAGACGATCCTCCTCCCCCTCTGCTCGCAGAGCTTTCATGGCGACCGCTTCCTATGCGGGACGACCCTGCGTTGAACTCTTGCATCAAATTGCCACAGCCGGAGGATGATCTTATGCTGGAGCTAATGCCTGACGGATTCGACCCATCCAACCTCACCCCTGTGGATGGAAGCTCCGCCATTAAACCTGCAGAAGCTACAGTGCTGCTCGCGCCTCCTTCAGAAGGATGGCTTACACTGGTCGCCGCAGAAGGATTTAGGGCAGAATTGGAGAGTGGAGCATGATCTGGGGCTTGAACTGAATCACCATGATCAAGATCGCTACTTCGATCTCCACCTCCACCTCCACCTCCTCCATCGCCATCCTCACATGGACATGCCTTCGGGGCCATCTTCTGCACCACGCATTCCTCAGTACTAGCCTTCACAGTGCCATTCTGCTGCAGTGGAGTGACAGCCTGAAGCTTCTTGAAGCTCCAGCTATTTGCATTATGGTCCTCCACAAGGTTCCCAGTAGCTTTCATGGCAGGAGCTGGAGCTGGAGCAGGAGCAGGAGAAGGTGCAGATGCTGCAGGTTTCTTCCTTGAGGAGAGGAAAGAACCAAGCCTCTTCATTAGACCTTTGGGGCGTGGCGGAGCTTGAGCTTGAGCTTGAGCTTGATCCTGAGCCTGAGCTTGATCCTGAGCAGGTATGTAATTGTTCTTGTTTTTGTTCTTATTCTTATTCGTCGTAAGCGTCTCCTGCTCAGCTATGGCAGACGAAGGTCTCACCATTAGATTACTGTAAGAACGCCTGCTGTCAGACTTTAATGTGGACAGTACTGTCGTTGAGCTATTCAGGAGGTTGAGCATGCCATCCTCATCGCCTTCGCCATCGCCATGATCGACCTCCTGCACCTTCCTCAGAGAACTGGAATGGATGGACTGCACATTCACATACCTACTGTGCAGAATCTTTAAGGATGACCTGTTGATTTTGGAGGATAAGTTATTCGTAGGATTGCGATCTGCAGAAGCAGGCGATGGGGTCTCATTAGCACTGTTCCTGTGATTGTGGGGTAGCTTCCCAACTGGTTCTTGCGCGTGATCTGCCGTGGATGGAGCTGCCATGGTTTCTTCAACAATCTCACAAACAAGCAGAAAAACAAATCGAAGCTTCTGACAGAAATCCAAATCTTATCAGAGAATTTGGGAAGCTGTGCGTT